>NC_057812.1:447892732-448192732 GCF_018294505.1 Triticum aestivum | reverse complement strand
CCACTACAAAAAAAAGACACATCCGTGACATTTTGGGCCGAATGAATTTTTTTCTGTCATACATATGACACTACTATGACGATAATTGTGACAAAACCCGGTATCATCATAGATGTGGTGGGCTCCTACTTCTATTACAAAAAATCATGACAGAAAATGGGCTTTTCATCCTGGGCGGGCCGGAGACGCAGCTGCATGACATTCTTTGGGCCGTCCATGACGAAAAAAACCATGGTAGAAGCGAGGGGGAGGAAAATTTTGGGGAGTTCCCGGTTACGGTGGGAGGTCGGGGGCCGAGCGATGCGTGTTTCTCTCATACACGTACGCGCGTGTGTGCGAGGCGTTGGCTCTAACTGAACCCGAGCGAGGCGTTGGGCTCTAACTGAACCCGAGCGATTACACTGCAGTCTACGCGTTACTGAACCCGAGCGATCGATCGATGGCTGTTAACTGAACCCGATCGAGCGATTCCTTCGCTACTGCTGCTAACTGAAGCCAATCGATCCTACCTCTGGGATGAACAGTGAGCGTTGCGGGGGGAGGGGGGGTGATGAACAGTGAGTGATGGCGTTGCCTCTGGATGAACAGGACCCCGTGGTGTGGTGGAGGGCTAGATGAACAGTAGACGGTGGAGGGGTGCCCGTGGAGGGGTGGTTGAATAGGACCCCGTGGTGTGGAGGGCTAGATGAACATTAGACGGTTGAGGGGTGGTTGAACAGTAGCCAGTGGAGTAGCGCGCGGTGGAGGCTGGATGAACAGGAGCCCGTGGAGGCTGGAGGAGGTCGACGGTGGAGATGAACAGTATCCCGTGGATACCTGTTTTACGGTACGCCACACCCCTCCTGATGAATAGGACCCTCGTTTCGACCGTAGCGCTCCAACACAAGTCCGTTTCGTCCGTTTTGCGGTACTCCACACCCCTCCCGATAAATAGGACCCCTGTTTCGACTGTAGGAGGTCCGTTTTGTCCGTTTTGCGGTACGCCACACCCCTCCCGATCAATAGGACCCCCGTTTTGACCGTAGGAGGTCCGTTTCGTCCGTTTTGCGGTACGCCACACCCCTCCCGATCAACATGACCCCCATTTTGACCGTAGGAGGTTCGTTTCCTCTGCTTTGCGGTACGCCAGACCCCTCCCGATCAACAGGACCCCGTCCAGGCCTCGTTTCCATCGCCTGTTCCGTCCAAGCCCTCCCGATGAACACGACCACGCATTCCGTTCCGACCCAGCCAGTTGGTCCCACGCGTTCTGTTGCCTCCCGATGAACATGACGCATTCCGTTGCCTCCCCATGAACACGACGCATTTTGTTGCCTCCCCATGAACACGACGACGACACTGTTTCTCCATTCCGACCCAGCCATGTCAACGAGCCCTCGCCGTACGTATGCGCGAGTAGGCGTTCGAGACCCCGCCCGTATGTACACATACGTGGCCGTATTTTCTTTCTTGCACCCTGGCCGCTGTACGTACATGTACATGCTATGTGCGCTCCTCTACTACGACACGTGCGCGCCTCTACATCCACCAATATATATGTACGTACACGTTCGCGACCAGAATGACAATGCTACATATGCTTCGACCAGGTGGGTCCCAACTGTCAGGCACTTCCTTGCATGCGAAGATGTAGCTGGTGGGTCCCAGCAGTCAGGGGGGCGAATTGTTTTGTTTTGTTTTGCCCGTACGCACTTCCTTGCGTGCGAAGGTGTAGCTGGTGGGTCCCAACAGTCAGGGGGAAACGTTTTTTTTCGTGAAATACGGTGGCCCGTTCGGTGGGTCCCCGCTGTCAGGTGGAGGAATAATTATTTTGCGCGTAATAAGGAGGCACTTCCTTGCTGCGGCCGTGGACCCAGCTGTCAGCGTCTCCACGCACAGTACTCTTTCGATGGAAGTCGGTCGTTGACCACATTGATCACGCCACGCCGAGAGCACCACGGTGGTGGACAGCGGCGAGGCCTAGGAAGGGGGCGATACGGAGGCAGGGAAGACTCGGCAGTTGTTTCCCACGCGGAGGGGAGTACGACTGTACGAGGGTTTACTGGTTCGTCTGGTGTCGCTGGAGAATAACAGTAGATGGGGGTGAGTAGAGGGATGACTAGGCCAGCGATGGGAGTACGGTGGGGCGGTGAGGCCTGCGCGGCAGCACAGCCGACCACGGGGAGGAGGGAGCAGGCAGTCCCGCCGGCGCTTGTTTGAGCGGCTGGAGCAGGAAGAGCAAAGATTGAAGAAGCACGACGGTCGTTGGATGGACATCCAACAGTCAGTGCTTGTGCGTCAACCTTTTTTTAGGAAAGCCTCAAATCTGTGGAAAACAGCATACAACCCATCTGCCATTATTTCTAATAATTTACAGCCCATTTGCCAATTCTTAAGGTTTTTTTGGAGCCCATATTCTTTTTGTTAGCATTACAACCCATATTGTGGCCACGGTTAAAAAATTATACGGAATTTTGCATATTTTGGTGCGGTCCGAACTGTTTTTAATCCCGAAATTTCAACTCGCATTAAAACTGATTTTATAAATAAATGTATATCAATATAAAATCCAACAAATTCTCCACGCATAAAAATTAAAATCTTGAAATGAAAAAAAGATATTTGAAACTAATTGCTGGTTTGATGTGTTTTAAAAATGTACATCCCATTTCTCATTACTGATGGGCCATTTTCTCTGCCAGCCGAATGAAAGCTCTCCTCGTCTTGAAAGATTTGCAGCCTAACAGGCCTGACAAAGCAAATTACTTGGCAAATCACAAAAAAACTGGGCTGTGGCCGTGGACTCAGCTGTCAGCCTCTCCACGTACAGTACTCTTCCGATGGAAGTCGTTCGTTGACCATGTTGACAACGCCGTGCAGAGAGCACCACGGCGGTGGATGACGGCGAGGCCTAGGAAGGGGACGACGTGGAGCCGGGGAAGACACGACAATGGAAGCCCGCGCGGAGAGGAGTACGAGGGTTCACTGGTTCGGCTGCGGTGTGAGGCTGCCGTCGTCGCAGGGCCTGGCCAGTGGTGGGAATAGTAGCGGGCGGTGAGGCCTCTACGGCAGCACAGCTGGCCACGGGAGGCAGGAGCATGCGGCACGACCGGCGCTACTTTGGGCGGCTGGAGCAAGAAGACCAGAGGTTGAAGAAGCACTACGGCCGTTGGATGGACATCGTACGGTCACTGCAGCTAGAATCGTTCATATTGACTAAGTTGACAAAGCCTTTCGTCCCCGTCAACTTAGTAGGCCCACAAGTCAGCCTCCCACCAAGGTGGGTCCCAGCTAGTCGGGGGAGTATTTCGGATGGAAAACAAAGTAGGACAGTAGCATTTCTAAAACGGTTGCATTGATTCATATTAATAGAACATTTTCTTGAAACAACATTCGTTAAAAAAATGTAATTTACTTTTAACAGTGGCATTGCTTCAATTTTTCGGCGGCATTCTTAGATTAACAACAGCAAAATATCTGTATGGGACATGCCAGCACCATGTGCGTCCACACGTATAAATGGGTGATGCAGAGTATGTAGCCAAGCAGCATATATGCGCTGGTCCCATATTTGTTCTCTTTGAACCTTCTTCCTATGTGAGGGCAGCAAATCTATTCCTGCACAAACTACCCGACCCCCCAGTTTCTTTCCCTCCCACCAAGATGGAAGTTGGTCGTTGACCACATTGACCATGTTGCGCCGAGAGCACCACGGCGGTGGACGACGGTGAGGCCTAGGAAGGGGATGACGCGGAGCCGGGAAAGACGCGGCAGTGGATTCCCACGCGGAGAGGAGTACGAGCGTTCACTGGTTCGGCTGCCGTCGCCGCAGAATAACAGGGTGTGTGGGTGAGTGGAGGGATGGCCTGGCCAGCGGTGGGAGTAGTATGGGGGCGGTGAGGCCTCCGCGGCAGCACAGTCGGCCACGGGAGGCAGGAGCAGGCGGCACGACTGGCGCTGCTTTGGGCGGCTGGACAAAGAAGACCAGAGGTTGAAGAAGCACTATGGCCATTGGATGGACATCGTACGGTCACTGAAGCTAGAATCGTTTATATTGACTAAGTTGACAAAGACCTTGGTATGCTCCAACTTAGTAGGCCCACAGGTTAGCCTCCCAAACGGTGCGCCCCAGATGTCAGGTGGAGGAATCATTTTTTGGGCGGCCGAAGCTAAGAATATCCGAGATCGAAGAAGAAGCACGCCATCCGTTGGATAGACATCCAATGGCCACTGCTGCTAGAACCGTGTGTTGACTATAATAAGTTGACAAAGCCTAGCATACGCGTCAACTTATTTTTTTAGGGGACGCGTCACTTAGTAGGCCCACAAGTGTGTGGCAGAGAACTTATAGCCCATTTGCGTTTTGTAAGAATGTACAACCCATTTTTGAATTCTAATCGAATTTACAACAACCCATTTACAGTTTGTTAAAAGTACAACCCATTTTCTAGCTAGGACAACGATTAATAATTTCAACCAACCGTTGAAGACATAATTCAATAAAATTTCCCACATTTTGACGGGATCTGAAATATTTTTATCCCAAAATTTCTAGTCAGATTAAATATAAATTTGTATTACGTAAAAATCCAACGAAACATTGCGCGCGCAACAATGAAAATTTAAGATTTTCAAAATCCATAAATAATATTTTATAAACTAATTTCGTGTTTGTTGCATTTTTTGTAGTTACTGCCCAGTTTTTATAATTACATCTCATTTATTATTTTTAAAGCCCATTTTCCTGTTAAGCCTAGTGCATCCCTCCTCGGAAAGATTTGTAGCCCAGCAGGGCAGAGAATAACAAGTTAACCTTGCCTGGGTATTCCTCTAAAAGACGTATAGCTGGGCTAGCCATTTTCATCTTGAAAAAATTAGTACCTGGGCTGGATATCTGGCCTGGGCTAGACAGGCCACAGCCCGCCCAGTTAATACCCTGCTCTCCTCTGAACAACAACAAAATCATCGCCAAGAAAAACTCTGCAATGCTCATGCCTCAAAAACACAAATACTGCTCGAGCTGCTTGGTCCCAACTGTCGGTCGCACCTTGTGCAATTCTCTTGTTTATATTGACTACATAGGTTGACAATGGTGTGGGACCGTGATGTCAGGAAACCAGGAGAAAGCAAAAAATATATAGTTGTACATAATAAGGAGGCACTTGCGTACGTACGGCTATGGCCCTAGTGGGTCCCTAGTGTCATCTAGTCAAAATAAAGTCATCTCCTGAATCCTCATGTTCGTTGACGATGTTAACAATGCTCGGCGCCACGGCGAGCGCAACAACTCGAAGGACAACGGAGAGGGCCTTGCGGGCCCTACGGATGGTCTGCTACAGCGCCCGCTGCTCATTCAGGAAGCCAGGATCATCGGACACCTATGAGCACCTTCGAGAAACTAAGACGGCATGAAACGGTAAGGCCGCGCTTGGGAGCTCGGGTTTATTTCAAACCTGTATTAACATACAAGTGTAATTTACTCGTCATCCGAAACAACACGTAAAATACATGTGTAATGAAACCAAGGCCCCGAGGTCTGTAAGTAAAACCGGCGGGTTACGCGTGTAATTTGAGAGACCAGTGTATATTTTATGAGCACTGCTATATGGACGACATTACCAGACGATACATGCACGACGTGCGTATCATGCCATCCATGGGCAAGGCTGAAACAACAGCTAACGGCTGGATTAGCAGTCGTCCGAGTGTCATTCAATGTTTTTATCGTGTGTGAAGTACTTCCGATATTTTACTAGTCGAAATCGACCAACCAAGCGCCTTCGCCCGAGACCATCTGCTTTAATTTACAAGCGTCAGTTTTACAAGCGTTTTTGGTTGGAAAACGACGATCCAATCACGGCCTAATATCATGAGTTGGTCAGAAGATCATATGGTTTCACGTCTAAGCTACCCGACTTGTCATATAGGCTATGAATGAAATATCAGACGATGAACTTCTTAAGCACGGAAACAACAGAAGAGGATGATCTTCTTAACAAGCAAATCACTGGCATTAGATCGACATGCAAAACAATACGAAGCATTATTCTCAGGAGGCACGGTGAACAGCTCGTGATGCCGCATGCCACAACATTCCAAGCTCAACTTTGCAATCAAACACAAGGCCTGGCATTACATAGACAATATTTAGAACAAACTCTTAACACAGGAATATCTCAGCAGAGTAACTATTTACTTCTAAACTGAACACCGGAATAGTAAAAAACACTCGACGCTACTCATAGCAAGGGCGTCCCACTCAAAAATATCAAATGCATGTCTTCTGGCTAACATCAATGAGCAAATTTTGACAAGGTTTTCCAGTTCCAATATATTAAACTATTGTCTTCTTGCTAACATCAATGATTAAACTTTGACAAGCTTTTCCCATTCAAAATATGTAATGCCTATGATCGTCATGTCGTAGCTTCTTGTACTTGTTTGGGCACTTTTTGCCCAGGGCACTCCACGTGTTGTTAAATTGTCAATGGTCTCTGCAAACTAGTCATGTCACCGGTGTCTAATAATACGCTGTAAAGCTTCTCGGTCATTCCTTCTGTAATGTAGCACAAACAGTGACTTCTTCTTTCTGCAAACTGGAATGACCAACTGGACCTAGTAATGCAGCGGTTTGCCTTGGACACATTGGCTCCTTTTGTGCAGTTCAACTAAAATCGAAGTCGGAATAAAACCGAGGTTTAATTTTGATATCCCTGTAAGCAACAATAGGTATAAGGGAAACAATTACTGAGAAATAATAGTTGATGACTTGTACTCCCAGAAGAAAAGCATCTACTGATCTACTTTATCTTAATGGGAAACAAAGCAGGAGAGTAGCAATTCTCCATCAGTGTGATTCATTCATATTGACTGAGACATTATCTTAATAATGCCTTGTTTCAACATGTATAAAGAACGACAAAGCATAAAAGTACCATTCCTAAAACAATGCAACTGATTCATTTTAACAGAGACATTATCTTAACAATACCTTGGTTAAACATGTAGAAAGAACTACAAAGCAGGATAGTACCATTCCTAACAAGTGTTGCAGTTTTGAACTAAGATTCAGTAGTTAATTAATTCTGAGAGTGGCATTGCTTAATTTTACCAGCGGCATTAGATTAATGAAAAACATAAACAGTTCCAGGGGAGAGTGGGCGCAACAACAGTATGTGCTTCCATCTACTTATAAAGGGGGTGATGCAGAGTTTGTTGTAACAAAGCAACAAGCATCATGTCTGGGTTGGTCCCATTTTTGTTCACTACTTAATGGGAAAAGACAGTAATACAATAGCTTCAATTCAACATTTATTTAAAATAGTACCAATACAAGTAGCACAACATCTCAAAGCACACCACACAATCATGTGGATGAAGGCATGTACTGACCTTTCATGAGACGGACAAGATAAAATACGAATCTGCCAACACGAATAGGAAATCCAATCTCGTTTTGTGCAGCTGCACTGAAATCAAGCAAAGTGTTTCGCGTAGCGAAGCAATATGTCGCAATAGCAACAAGTTGAATCGATACGAAGACTGGAAACAAATCTCGATCTCCTTTTGTGCAGTTCCACCAAAATTAAGCAAAGTCACCGGTGTGACATTCAAGTTGAACTGCACAAAACACTCTTAAAACATAAGTGTTTCGAGTAGTGAAGCAAAATGTCGTAATAGCAACAAGTTGAATCGATACCCCTGTTTTAACAGAGGCAAAAAAGGAAAAAATTACTTGCTGATAAAGGAGGATGAAACAAACGGTGACAGAAAGAAGCATCTAACTTATCTTGGATGGAAAACAAAGTAGGACAGTAGCATTTCTAAAACGGTTGCATTGATTCATATTAATAGAACATTTTCTTGAAACAACATTCGTTAAAAAAATGTAATTTACTTTTAACAGTGGCATTGCTTCAATTTTTCGGCGGCATTCTTAGATTAACAACAGCAAAATATCTGTATGGGACATGCCAGCACCATGTGCGTCCACACGTATAAATGGGTGATGCAGAGTATGTAGCCAAGCAGCATATATGCGCTGGTCCCATATTTGTTCTCTTTGAACCTTCTTCCTATGTGAGGGCAGCAAATCTATTCCTGCACAAACTACCCGACCCCCCAGTTTCTTTCCCTTTTCACATGTGTGTACTGGGTTACCCCCTTTTTCCCTTTTCGACCTACAAAGCGGCTAGATAGCCAGTCTATACTACTTTCCGCCCCTCCTTTCCTCATTGAACCACGTCCTAGATTCTTGCTCCAGCCCACCGCACCATTCTTTCCTCTTTGAACCAGGACCTAGATCGACTACAGATCGAAAAAGATCCACATGCAGCTAGAGCAACAATGGTTTCAAAGAAACTTATACCTTAGGGTCGTCGGGATGTGGCAAGGTGTGTGGCGGGAGGCGGGTTCTGCCCACACTACATATGGCAGCGAGGAAGAAGGGTCGGTGGCCCTCCCGCACAGGCGCTGGGTGAAAGAGAATAGCGCAGCCGGTAGTGGATTGCCTCCCTCACCGAAGGTGATAGAGTGAACGCTGCACCTCCTCCCCTTCCCGGTGCGACGGGATACGGACGCCTCCTTCACCAGCTGTAGGGGGGAGAGAGAGACAAGAGGCCAAAGCAGTCTTGTTTAGATCTGGTGAAGAGAGGGTGAGAGACTGTGAATATAGAAAACCCTAGCAAATCAACACTGAGCCTCCAGCGTGTAACATATATGTAGTGCGGCAAGCGTGTGGAGAGTGCAAACCCTAAGTTGATGTCCACTCTGTTTGTGGTCTATTTTTTCCTAGTTTTTTTTGTTTCTTGTTGCTACATTATGTACTTGTGGGAGCTTAGATGTGATATCCTTAAATAACATCTAGATGTGAATTAGACAAACTGATTTTCTAACGTACCAAGAAAGAAAACTCGATCAAAAACACGCCCCCGCTTCCAGGTCGCGAGAGTCGTCGCACACACACACATAGACATAGACATGCATATCCGTGTTTATGTAAAATTCCATTTCCATCTCCATATCCAATCATATTTGTCCAACTGGCACATTATTTACGTTGTTAATTATATACGCAACAATATTAACGTACAACATCTCTTGTTTGTGCATGTCCGGACCGCTGCCACGACCGGTCCTGACCAACCCGAACCCTCTTCATCACCCGCACGTGCTTCCCGCCCAAAACGGTCAGTGCCGCATTCATGCCCGGCCAGAGTGGACGCGACCTCTCACTGGCGCCGGCATTGAAGCGGCGCACCGGCCGAGAGAGCGTCGTCCGCGCTGCTTCCGTGTGCACGCGGCTGCTCCGCGTTCAAAGGTCGCAATAGCCGGCTACAACATGCATGTAAAAAGTTCTTGGGAGTCCATGCTACAGCTAGCTGTCCTCCCCCAACTCGTCAATCTCTTCCAGTAGTGCTAATACTCCATGGCGCGATCCATCGACAAGCAGGCGAGAAAGTTACCATATACTCGGTTTGCGGTGAATGGCATGCCGAGCGACCGTGTGGGGTCGAGCCATGGAGGAGGGTGAGACACGAACACGACAGACGTGATTTAAACGTTGGTTTTGCTCGATGGCGCGATCCAACGAAACGAAACGTTGGTTTCTCTCCGTTTCCATTTTTTCTCCGGAAAAATGGAAACTTTCCACTCCATTTTCATTCCTATTCCAAGGTTGCCCCATTACAACATTCCATCAAATAGAAAGGAAAACTAACACGCATGCTGATGCATCTCAATGATTCACAGATCATAGCCAATATTTACTTCACAACTAAAGAAAAAATTTGTGAGAGCGTGTACGAAAGAAAAACTACTGATGGGGTCACTACGACTTAAACCCTAAACCCTAAACATGTTTCAATTTCCTGGCCAGGTAGAACCTGTCGAAGGAAAGACGGCTGGCACCCTCGGATCATACGATGCTTTTGTGCAGTTCCACTAAAATCGACCTGAGCATCCCTGATGGCAAAGATATTGAAGAAGTGTGATTAGAATAATAGTACTGGCACTAGTTCATGAGACATAAACTCATCACAAGTAGAAGCCGGTAGAAGTAGAGAAAGATCGACATGGTGATGGAGCTACGGCAGTGGAGCAAGCCGGCTCCAAAAGGAAGATGGACTACCTGGGACATCAGGCTGTAGCTAGAAGGGTGGTTGGGACGCGGCATCGGCCCATACCGCGGTGAACCCCGATTGGGACACACCGACTGTGGGTTTTCTCCCTCGCCGATGTCGACCGCGTCTATGCAGAACATTGTTCCCTTCCCCCAGCTGCGGGATCAGGCCCGTCGTTCTATGCTTGTGAAGAGAGCAACCTAAGCAAGCAGGCTTGTAGCTTAGGCTCCTGCTAGTGTATATATAGTGGTTTTCTTTTTCTCTCCATATCAACCATTTTATATTGCATACGTGTCATTCAAGAGTGAAATGATGGTTGCTTCTTCCGACTAACTTACTGTGTGATTTGACTGCTCCTTAGTGCCCCCTACACGTACTCCCCCTACGTGTATGCAACAGTCACACGTACACATAGACATAAAAACACGCGCGACGCCCTAATGCATACATGTCCGAGCACACGATGGAACACACACGGTCACGCTCAAGTGCTCAACCTACACGTGCATGCACACACATACTCAGTCAGGGTGAGCTAGTGACCGTATAAACACCAGAAAATATATATATTGAGCGCAATGAGCGTATTATGAAGTCCACTGACCGTATTTTTACAAATATACAGTGACAGACAGTGTATTTATCTCGTTTGAAATTAAGCCATATTAACCAGAGAGGAGGCGATATGGACTAGCATTACTTTGTTGTGTCCTGTCAACTTGCCGAACGAGGAGAAGGTTGCAGGACGGGAGAAGCTTGTGCGCGGTGGCTCGCAGGACGAGGAGAAACTTTTGACTAATGCAAGCTCTCCCTCGCTCAGGCGGTGGACGTGCAACAGTTAATTCGGTGTCGGATTGCCAGAAGCATACACTATACTACTACTAGTGCTATTATTGTTCGACTTCCCGAATAGGCGAACAGCCAAGCACAAAGTTTACTAGTACTACTACTATAGTCTATAAAGGTACGTACTATACTAGTACTAGGAACCGGATGGAGGAGCGTTTGCACTCTTATTACAATTTTAAAATGTGATAAAGCAATCTTCAACACATTTGGTTCTCTTCGAGGGTTCTCGTATGTGATAATGGAAGTTGATTGCATGGAACACTCGCCACAATTCTCGCTTAATTCTGGCTCATATCCTATTACAAATAGTAGCGCTCGATAATATTTCCTCTTTTTTTGTTATTCATCATGTAAACAGGCCAGCATACCTTGCGGCGCATCTTCGTGCGAACCATGCTTGCTGCACTTTGAATGTGGCCCAGAGCTGGCTTGATGAAACACCTCGCTTCCTACTTCTTTTTTTGCGGGGTACCTCGCTTCCTAGTGACCAGTGTCTTGGCTGATCATCCTAAGAATGCTTATATATGAATAAACCTCTCTCATTTACCCGCAAAAAATATTAAGCCATATGAGCGCTGCTATGAAGACGACTCATGGTGCACGATTCTTGCACGACAGTGGTAATCAAGCTGTCCATGCCTATGAGCAAACTACAACATGCCAATGGATTCACCATCGTCCAGCTTTCATCCGAACAAGTATCGTCTACGTAGTAGTTTCAAAGCCATAGAGCTTAACCAGAAAGGAGGGAGTATGGACTAGCACTACTTTTTGGTGTGTCCCGTCAACTCGCAGAACAAGGAGAAGCTTGCAGGACAAGGTGAAGCTCGCTTATGCCTTTTAACTAATGCAACCTACCCTCGGTGGACATGCATCAGTCCGTTTGGTGTCAGGTTGTGAGAGGCATACACTGTAGCACCCAACATGCGGAGTACCATCATTGTTCGACTTCACGAAGAGGCGAAGAGCCAAGCGTAGTAGTACGAGTAGTACTACTACTAGAACCACATGGTGGAGCGTCTGTACTCTTATTTTTTATCTCTGATAAAGTACACGTTTATTCCATAGAAGGGCGGAAAACGGCAGCCCAACATGTAATGAATGATACCGATCAACCAACCATGCTCGAATATATCTTGGCCTCCATGCGAGCCCGTTTGTGTGTTCTCACTCCTCGTCTCTCTCAAGGAACGGCAGGTTGACTCTTTGCTGTCAATTGAGATCGGTTTTCTCACACTCCTGTCCCACATGTCAGTGATATGCCAAGAGGACGTGCATTGACCGACTGGCCATACGCGTACTTGGTTTTGCACCTTCATACTACTCCTCCCTCCGTCACAGTTTACAGGGCGCGCTTCATTATGATGCATTTCTCTCAATGCATTTCCACCACTAGAGATACTTTAGACGCGTTTGGTTTAATGCTCAATTAATTAGGGCATGGTAACCGCAACCAAGTCCACAATTTTCTCTCCATCACTACAAAAAAATACACTTCCGTGATGATACGTGTTTGTCATAGTAGGTCGCTTTTTTTGTCATGCATGTACATCCATGACAAATTTATGACAGAATCAAGATAGTCATACCTGTGTTGTCATAGAAGTGTTCCATGACATTACCAAAATTATCATCACGGAAGTGTCCACTTCCATGACGATAAATCGTGCATCACAGAAGTGCTTTCGTCAAGGGTGACCGACACGTGGCATCCACCATAACGGAACACCGTTAAGCTATCGGGTCGGGTTTTGGATCCGATAACCTGTTAACAACACCGACCAATGGGGATTTTCCACGTGTAAAATCATCATTGGCTGGAGGAAACACGTGTTGGCTCATCGTTGGGACAGATGTCATAAACTCATTGGACAGGAGGCGCCTATGATAGGTCGACACGTGGCACGGCCCAACAGTGGCCCATTCCGGTGAAAAAGGTCGGCCCAGTAAAAATTAGCAGGCCGGCCCAGTAAAAATTAGCAGGCCGGCCCATATAAGGCCTACTTGTGTCAGGTCCATTTAAGCCCACGACCCATACGAGATGTGCCAATTCGGCCCGTTAAAGATTTGACACCATTGAATCCCATCGTCAGTTCGAGCCCGTTAACAGCCCGCTATATATTTGGGCTCAATATCGGCCCGATGAGATTTCGGCCTGTTAACGGCCCATTTAATGGATGGGCCAATTTTCAGGATGTACATCTTTCGGCCTTTTAGCGACCCATTTAAATGTTGGGCTAATTTCTGGCCCGGTGTGTCTTTCATCCTGTTGACGGCACATAAATCTGATGGGCCATTTGTAGTCGGACCTGAGTTTCGGCCTTTTAGCGGCCCATTTAAGTGTTGGGCCAATTTCTGGCCCGGTGTCACTTTCAGCCTATTGACGGACCATAAATCAGTTGGGCCCATTGTAGTCGGACCTGAGTTTTGGCCTTTTAGCGACCCATTTAAGTGTTGGGCCAATTCCCGGCCATGTGTGCCTTTCGGCCTGTTAACGGACCATAAATGAGTTGGGCCATTTGTAGTCGGACCTTAGTTTTTGCCTCTTAATGGCCCATGCCCTTCATGGTCCAATACCAGCCCGGTTTCTCTTTCGTCCTGCTAAAGACCCACAACATAGTTGGGCCGTTTACAATACGACCTGACTTTCGACCTCTTAGCGGCCCATGCTCTTCATGGTCCAATACAAGCCCGCTGTCTCTTTCGGCCTGCTAAAGGCCTACAGTATAGTTGGGCCATATGTAGCCCAAACTTAGTAACGGCCTGTTAACGGCCCGTGAAATAAATTGGGGCCACCTGTTGCCCGCTTCGATGTCGGCCTGTTAACAACCTGGGAGGTAAGAGGGCCGACCATTAACTTTCGGCCTAGTAACGACCCATTAACTTAATGGGCCCACTAAAGTTCGTTCATGTCTTTAGGCCAAATTAGATATTTGAGCCCATTACGATGAGCAAAGGTACGGCATATAGGGAATAACGTTGCACATCCAGAATATACTACAGGAAATTACATCCACTGGGCAATCAAAGATTGATGCCAGTGCAAATAAATGAGCAGAACCTAACCATCTACAACGTCACAATCTGCAACCTCAGCACAGATGACGCCCATAAGCATGTGGGCAAGTTCTTGCTGCTTTGCCACACTGTGTCTGAAAACATTGATCAGTTATTGTGTCGCATGACTCTGCACCTCTAATTCATCCACCATTTCCATCATTGCTTCAGTCATTAATTGGTTCACAAACATAAATTTATTCCGTCGCATTCGAGACAGAGGGTACTGAACAGATTCAGATGGCGATTTTGGCAGGCTTGTATTATTGATAGTGGAGAGTGTCTTGACCACTGCATCATAACATAAATTAGGATGGGAACCAAACAGATTAATCATGAGTTATTGCCATATTACCTGGCCTAGATTTACTAGAAGGAAACAATGGGGTTGCCTTGCTATTTTCAGAGTTTGTCTTCTTATCTTCAGCAGCCTGCACAAAATTAACACACTAGCATTGCTATCATTGGCCAAGTCAGATAATAGGAAAGCAACACTGACACAACGAACGTTTGGGCAACTAGCCTACAACAAATTATCACAATATGGCATAGCTATCATCAGCCAGGTAAGGTAATACGAAAGCAACATTGACACAATGAATGAATGGGCAACCAGAGAAGCACTACAATTCAGTAATGTGCATGATATGAGATAGCACATTCATGCATCTCAGTATGCAAAACTACCAGGCAGTTTTCCTTACAAAAATCAACATTGGCGCCTTTAACATTTTGCTACAACTAATTTTAGATCAGATAAAGGTTAGATTCAGGCCGATTAACAAAATACATGCTGATGTAAAAATATAGTGATATACAACAGGTACTTACATCAGCACTGGAGCACAGAGAATTCCCGCAAGATATTTTCCTCGAATACAATCCCAATGGAGGAAGTCTTGTACCGTTTAACCTTATTTTCTAAAAGAGAGACGGGTAAGAAACATGTAGAAAATATGATCAGAATGCTATAAAATTTCATGATGCGAGGATACGCACATGCTTCTTAGAATGGAGTTGACATTCTTTTGCTGGACTGGAGCGGACTAGTTCTTTGGCCACTGGAATCTGCTTATTATCAGTGGGAGTTGGGTTTCTCTGTGGTGGAGCAGTATCTATGAAAAATGGAGTTGGTTTATTATCTCCTGGCGTTTGGATATTTTGCAAAGACCTGGTTTGTAACCCTTCAGATTCTAACATAGCCATCTTCCCCTTGCATGCCTTATATAGAAGAATGGTCATTCAGTTATAAAACATGCTACAACAGAGATGGAATAGGTACTGAAGAATAGAAAGGCATGACATATTGACATGTATTCACTCCATCCGGAAATAAATGGATGGGTCTAGGCGTATTTCAGTTCTAGATACATCCAGTTTTATCCATTTCTGCGACATTTAATTCAGACGGAGGGAGTATGATGTAAGAGCTAGGGATACGACAGGACAACACAGTAAAAAGACACTGAAAAACCCACTGCAGAACCAAAGTATTCAAACGCACTGATATGAGATAGTACACTCATGCAGCTCAGGATGCAAAACTACCAGGCAGTTTTCCTTGCAAAAATCAACATTGTGGCCTTTAATCATACATTTTGCTACAACTAAATTTAGATCAGATAAAGGTTGGAGTCACGCCGATTAACAAAATACATGCTGATGTAAAAATATAGTGATATACAACAGGTACTTACATCTACATTGGAGCACAGAGAATTCATGCAAGAATCTTTCCTCATAAATGATACCATTGCAGAAAATCTTCTACCTGTTAAGCTTATTTTCTAAAAGAGAGATGGGTAAGAAACATATAGAAAATATGATCAGCATGCTATAAAATTTCATGATGCAAGGATACGCACACGCTTCTTAGAATTGAGTTGCCATATTTTTGCTGGACTGGAGCGGACTAGTTCTTTGGCCACTGGAATCTGCTTATTATCAGTAGGAGTTGGGTTTCTCTGTGCTGGAGTAGTATCTTTAAAAACTGGAGTTGGTTTATTATCTCCTGGCGTTTGGATCTTTTGCAAAGGCCTTGTTTGTAACCCTTCAGATTCTAACATAGTCATCTTCCCCTTGCATGCCTTGTATAGAAGAATGGTGCTTTAATTATAAAACATGCGGCAGCAGAGAGATGGAATAGGTACTGAAGAATAGAAAGGCATGACATATTGACATGTATTCCCTCCATCCAGAAAAAATGGATGGGTCTAGGCGTATTTTAGTTCTAGATACATCCTTTTTATCCATTTCGGCAACATGTAATCCGGACGGAGGGAGTATGGTGTAAGAGCTAGGGATACGACAGGACAACACAGCAAAAAAACACTAGTTGAATGTAAAACTGTATGCTAGCGGAATACATACAGAAATAACTAAGGCAACATACACGTGTATGATTGGGAAAATAAGATGGCATTGCAACAGAGCACTAGAACAACACTTCAATGTAAAAAAACATGGTATGGTAGACAGATGAAGTACATACTGATGAATAACAATGCATAAGATATTCAGAAGCATGATGTCCAAATTAAGCAGATGGCATTGCGATAGAGTAGAATGACAGTACTTAAATTTGAAAACATGTTATCATGAATGGAATAGGTACTGAAAAACAGGAAGGCATGACATATTTACATGCATGATCAGCATGCTAAGCACATGGCATTGCAACAGAGTAGATACACTCCAGGACATTATATGCATGTTGTACCCATATCACAGGCCAAGTTAGAGCAAGGACCTTGTGGGGTGAAGAGGATTCATCATCTTTCTGCAAGTCTTCTGAAGAACTGCCTTTACATGTTCCATCATATTGGGTATCATTGACATCAAGTTTATTGGCCTTTACATTGCTCCGTGAGGTTCTTGTGGATATATCAGTGTGTGCAATTATATCTGACATGCATGGAAGACAACTAGTAGTTAGATTTATGTAATGAGTGCCTGTAGGAGACGACATAAATAGTAGGACTGGGGTTAACTAGCAGCAACAGGTCTCATAAACTAAAGGGAGAACACAGATGAAAGCTACAGAATATGTATCGTTTGTACTCGAGATTAACTAGATGGCACACAAAAGTATTAAAGAACAACATAGGAAATACTAGAAGTGGTATAATACTATAATCACCAGCCTGTGGGATAGCATTGGCTGATGGATGATAACTATGGAACAGTGTTACCTAAAGAACAAGTATCTTAGCTGAACTATGGAACAACGTTAACTCCTGAACAAGACCCGTAAGAGATCAGCATGAATATACAGTGAAATGTGATGATCTATTTTCCATGCTTAGATGAATAACAAAGCCATAAATGTTGCACACAAGTAAGATGAGGGTACAACCTATCTGGCTGCCATCCATAGGAGTGAGCATCATGTGCTGACTTGTCGATGGCCCTGCAGTTGTTGTGGCTGTGCATGTCGGGCACGCGCATTCAATGCACGGAACTGTTGAGTGGGGACTATAGCTCCCTTCTGGTGTATGCTTCCCTTGTTGGAGCAGCTGCGGTGAGTCGGAAGTCAGTGTGTCTGAAGATGCAGATAACGCATAATGTTAAGAACGACATATCTCTTTGATCTGAAGAAATACACTAAGAGATCAACATCAAGGTACGAGAGTGGTCACACGTCTGTTGACTGAAGACTAAATTGGGGTCACACGATTTTATTTTATTTTGGTACTGTCCGATCTACGCCGGATGGCTGGCCGTCTTGTGCCTCCCGGCTAACACTGTTCAGAATCTTCCCCGAAGAGCCAGCGACCAACGGCAGAGCAGCCCGCCTCCGCCGTCTGTGGCCCCGGCTAAAACCTCGCTCCCCGCCCCACCGCACTGCCGTGGTTGCGCCGCCCCCGGGCCAATCCACAAAGACTCCCCGTCATATAGATCCGGCGGCGGCAGTACCTTCAACCCACGCAACTCTAAGAGATAGCCATCTAAGCGCTGCTTCCGCGGCGAACTTTGTGGCCCCGCACCCTTATGTTAGACACCAGCCAACCGTCAGCCTAGGAGCTCCGCCGCCTCGAGGGGTGCTGCTTCCCATTGCAAATCGATTGGCCCAGAATAAAAATTCAGACAACTGACGCCTAAATAAAGTGATTTGAGATGAGGGTGCGACCTATCTGGCGGCATGGTGAAGTAGGCAGGTCCAGCTGCCGAGTCGGTGAGGCCGGCGCGGTTGCGGTGGCGACCGGCGGCAGGGAAAGAGCGATGTCGCGACGGTCGACGGCTACGCCGAAGCAGCGCCAGGACTCTGGACGGATCCGAAGTTGGAGCCGCTCCAGCGCCGTGAACAACGGCGGGGGTGAATCGGCTCTGGTACGGTTCACGCGGCCGTCGTCGAGGCAGCACCAGCAGCACGGAGTAAGAGGCACACGGCCCAGTGCACGACGGCAAATGGACAGCGTCTCCGGCATTAGGGAGGAGGGCGGCTGTGAAATTGGTGCGGTGGGGGCGCCATGGAGGTGGGGCTGAGGTTTCACGGCTCGGGAGAAGGGAGCTTCCCGGGGAGAATGTGATTTGGCGCCCACGAGGTATGAATGGGGGCGGGCAGGGGAAATTGGGAGGGGAGTGGAACCATGTCTTACAGACACATTTGTCTGAAATGTGAGGGGGAGTTACAGTTCTACCCTTGCCTATAGGCTTCTCGGCTTGGGTCTGTGTACTGAGGGTCGGGGATAGTAGAGTAACTTTGCTTCTCTGGGCGGGAGCGATTTCGGGCGAGGAGGGCGTGTTTTGAACTATAGTGGGCGCGAGCGATTTCGGGCGAGGAGAGCGTGTTTTGAAATAGTGGGCGCGAGCTATTTCGGGCGAGGAGAGCGTGTTTTGCCGACCATGGTTTATGAATTATTCGGCACATGTCATTTCGGCCGAGGAGAAGGCGCGCTTGGATGAAGTTACGAACCTACCCTCGATGTACAACGGGCCAATTGATGTGTGTCCCACATAGGACGGTAATTTCGCGTCTCCCATTTATTTGCTCGGGCGAATTCCACCGAGCAGAGAGGATGTTTAACGGTTCGTTCAAATTTTGGGAGAACGAGCATCCATGTCTACCTTACCAAGTCGATTCGGATCAAATTTTGAAATATTAGCTTGCCACTTCTTTTTTAGATGGAGAGATGATGCTCGGGAGTAATGTGTTTTTACATGCTCGTTGCTAGCGATTTACTATATGACAAATAGTTGACCCACTCAAAAACGCGAATCAAACCCAAAATGAAATATCTCGATTCAATGAAATAGCTCGTTCAGTAGGTCAAAATAGTGAACTAAATCCAAAATTGAACACCTCAATCGAGTAGCATGTTGTACAGTATTATAGTACTCCATGAACATGTTGAAAGTCAAATTAATGAACTTGTTTGATATACGCATATATCCGTTCATGTGTGGATTGCAGACAACATGTTCTCCAATTTAAATATTTGAATGCAAGTTTATATCGAAACATGGTTTATATCAGTCTTTGATGCATAAAACGCGACCTCGCCCTCTCCCGAACTCCTGTTCTCTCTCTCTCTCTCTCTCTCTCTCTCGCCGACAATCTTCAATTCTGTCGCACGCATCCGACACAAAAACCTTGTTCGTCCCTCTCCCTTTCTCTCCATCTCTCTCTCTCTCTCTCTCTCTCTCTCTCTTTGTGTGTGTGTGGGGGGGGGGTCTTTCTAGTTCGCATGCATATATACACCATCTATAGGTCTCTCTCACACACTATGTATGATACTCTAGCTAGTCCAAGCTAGATATCTTGGGTGCACTCATCGTACGCACACAGATTCCTTGGCTCTTTGCCTGTAACACTCTCACACACCACTATGTCGTCTCGGAGCTCTTCCCCCCCTCTCAAACTCTCCATCCACCTGGGTCACACATACACATGCATATCTCACTCGCACGCGATAGGCCCATCTAAAACTCTATCTCCCCCCTCGTTCTCTCTCCATCTCACACGCGCACACACACAATCTCATGCCCAGCTAGCCAAGTATGATGGTCTCTCACTCAATTGTAGGCACACGCAGTCCCCCCTATATGTATATGACTAGCTAATCTTAGTCTCCATCACAAACATGTGCATGGTCTATCTCGATTTCTCTCGGGGCATCTTTCTATCGCACACGCACTCCCTCGATCTCCCACCCATATAGTCCCCTCACGATCTCGACGGGATCTCTCTATCACAAACACACCCTCTCTCCCTCCTCATGCGTCCATGCCATCCATGTGTCCCTCTCGACCTTTGTTCCTTGTTGGCCACACCTCTATTGGACATGTGCTACAAGGGTGTCTCTCTCCGTTGCAAACAATCACACACTAGCTATCTTCGTGTATCTCCTCGCCTCGCTTTTCCATCTCGGAGATGCATGCGTGATATGTTCACATAAGAAACGAAAAAACACACACTCTCTCTAATTTATCGTTTGTTGTCACTTTCTCTTTCACACACATACTCTTTTTGCACACTTACTCATTCTCCTTCACACGCACTTGATCTGTCTCGACTGAGGCACTCTCCTCGGTCCATAGCATATAGATTTATTGAAAAGTCAAACATCACAAAGTTTGACCATGTACGTGGAGAAAAAGAATCACATCTAGTACGGCAAACATATGCCATTAGATTCACCATGAGATGTAGTTTTGTATGATGTATCTTTGGTATTGTAGATATAAATAACATTTGCGTAAACCTGATCAAAGTTTCCAAAGTTTGACTTCTAAAAAATTTACATGCACTGCATTATCGAGCGGATGGAATATCTCTTTCCCCCTCTCAGCTATCTGAAGCACCACTCAGCCTTATTGGGGCTCCTCAATCTCTCTCAAACTTTATTGGTCAGTTTGGTTCGTGACCTGACCCTCATGCCTTGATGGCCGGTACTGCCTGGTGTGGACGTGAGATGTAAAATATTTCTGCCTGGCCAGGCTTGTGTGGTGCTGAAGCGTTTGGTTCATGCTTGGGCCAGGCAAAGCATCAACGTCCCATCAATCAATCCATGCATCAATTATTTAATGCTAATATCCATCCATGTTGTTGTTAGCCTCGTGGCCATACGACCAGGCACGACCAGGCGTTCGAAATCGGTCGCCTGGGCCAGGCTACTTGCAGTGTCTGGAGTTCAGCCAGGCTAATTAAAGTGCAAGGGAACCCAGGCCAGGCGGGCTTTCTTTTTCACAGGGTAGCAACCAAACAAGCGTGCATGAAATCCAGCCACAACCCCAGGCCAGGCAAAAGATGCTCAGGACGCAAGCCAAACTAGCCTTATATCTCCCTGGTTCACACATACACATGTCTCGCTCGCGCTATACATATAGACCCATCCAACACTCTCCGCCCTTGTTCTCTCCATGTGACACGCACCCCCTAAGTACCATAATCC
Organism: Triticum aestivum; assembly: GCF_018294505.1. Classification (NCBI taxonomy): domain Eukaryota; kingdom Viridiplantae; phylum Streptophyta; class Magnoliopsida; order Poales; family Poaceae; genus Triticum; species Triticum aestivum. Next base: position 448,171,332 of record NC_057812.1, on the reverse strand, counting down.
CTCAATCCATCATAGGCGCAAGCACTCCCCCCCCCCTCCTAAGTATGATTATCTCTTACTAGCCAACAGGAACACATGTATTGTCTCCTTCCATCCATACGTCTATCTCGATATCTCTCGGGGCATCTTCTATCGCGCACACACCTTGTCACTCGATCTCCCACCCATGCAGTCCCATCACGATCTCCAGGGGATCTCTCTATGACAAACATACACTCTCTCCTCCCCATGTTTGCATTTTCTCCATACGTCTCTCTCGGCCTCTCTCCCTTGTTTGTCAGACCCCTCTTGGCCACGTGCTAGGGGTCTTGCTCTCTCAGTTCCAAACAACCACACACTATCTCCTCACCTTGCCTCCGTTGTCGAAGATGCATGTGTGATACTTTTGCATAAGACACGCATGCTTTTTCTCTACTTTTATCATGTGTTGTCCATGTCTCTTTCACACATGCACACACACTTTTTTCACTCACTCACTCTCTCTCTCTCTCTCTCTCTCTCTCTCTTGTTAGGGACTCTGTCACGTCCATAAGCATATGGATGTTTTGAAAAGTCAAACCTCAGAAACGTTTGACCAGGTATATGTGGAGAAAAACATTTACATCTGGAACGATCATTAGATTCATCACAACATGTACTTACTTCATACTATCTTTTATCTTTGGTATTGTAGATATAAGTAATTTCTTTATAAACTTGGTCAAAGTTTCAAAAGTTTGACTTAAAAAAATGTTGGAACTACATTATCAAATGGAGGGAGTAGCTCTTTCTCTCTCTCTCTCTCTGCTATCTCTCACGGGCCTCCCCTCTCACTCGAACTCTCTATATCGACGGATTATACGCTCACTGTGTCAGCGTATAGCTCCGTATATTGTTTAGTTGACCAGTCAACCAATCCACATGCTGCCTTGTCAGCTCGTGTTCTGTATCTTCGTGTGCTGGCCCATGTGGCAGTGGGTGAAAATAAGTAAACTAGAGGCCCATCTGACACGCGGTGAAGTAAACAAAGTTGCAACCACTCGGGGTAGCACCCCGCACGCTAGTAAATTGAGGGCGCATTGAGGACAAACTTCTTGCGCGCGAAGGACGCACTCGCGCACAATTCACCACTGCGCGGTGGCATGCACAGAAGGACGCACTCGCGCACACCCAACAAACAACACACACCAGCACATGTGTACACATCTAGGAGTAGAAGGCCGTGGGAAAATCTGGCGCGATGGCCGCTGCCGGAGCCGTCCACCCCCAATCTTGGTGTTTCGTGCAATGCACGGGCATCTACGCACGAGAAATTATGTCGAACAGGGCTAGTTGTAAGCAGGCTAGCTCTACAGCCATGATGATAGTGACTGCAGACGGTGAGGCTGACTATGGTATGCCGAACACAGCGCCTATACTCAGGTGTCATCTCCGGCGCAGGGTCTTGTCACTTCACTGTGAGGAGCAGCACGTAATAATTTGACCAACGGATAGTACAGTGCTAGTACTCCTACTACTACTCCTACATTGGTAGTACTACTACTAGTACTAGTAGCACCACCGTCTGGATTTAGGAGTACTACCACGTCCATCTGGATTTTAGTATTTGACTAGCAATATCTAGTAATGCATGTCACCAAAAATGTACTACTCCCTCTGTAAATAAATACATGGTGTTTTATTCCTATCGGCGAGAGAACTTAATATTTTTTGCTACTCCTAACTAGAGTACTAATAGGATTACATGCAATGAACTAAACATTGCATGTCATGTTTGGTAGTCTCAAGTCATTGAAAGCATGCACGGCCCACATCTCTCATTGGTTGATATGTCACGAAATAAGAAACAAGGAGGGAGTTAATGCACCGTGCCTAAGTATTTTGGGATTATTTGGTTTTCATAAGGTGACTTACACAACATTTTTGTTTACATGCATTAACATTTTATTAGTTAAATCAAAGGTCAAAACTTGGCGCAAAATGCAAAGGGGACCAATAAACCAGTAAACATCAAACTTCTCTCGTTTGGCCCCAACTAGAGGTCCGGTAAGATGACTATACTGCACCGGCACGGAGGTGGACGCAAATTCATTGACTTACGGCAACTGCCTTTGGGTGAATGACACGTGGCCCCAGGGGGTGGCTGGCCCACCTATCATACAGCCAAAGGCAGGTGCATTAGAGGGTCGAGGAGTAGTACGAAATCCTACGCACCTATGCACGCTAACCAAGGGTTGAGTGATCACTCGAATCGCAAGATCAGTTGACTAGAAGCTACACTAGACCCATGGAGGCGATGAGCGCGAGCATCAGCCGGATGTGCCAGATGGTCCACGATGCCGTCCTGCGGCCCGGCACCGAGGAACGTCTCCAGGTAGTATTGCTTGAGGCCGCCAGGGCGAGGGGCCGGTTGGACGACAACTTCTTCTCCTTGTTCGACGAGGTCCTCGTCGGTTTCCTCGACAAGTTCACCGTCGTCAAGAAGCTTGCGGATGACTTTGACGTAAGCCTCCAGCCGACACGCCCAGGCTCTGTGATGCCCGCCACCCTCAACGACCACTATGGTAACAACCTCTTCGACGCACTCGTGGCCCTGCGACTGCCCGCCATCACACCGGAGAATGTCCACCTCGAGCAATCACCCACGTCTACGCGCAAATCGTCCACAAGGACTACTACATGCAAGAGGAGGACGATAGGACGCTGGCCTTCTTGGAGTGCAGGGAAACCTTGGACGACACTATTCAGAAGCACGTTGAGCTCGCCGCCAATGCCGCTGCTCCTCACACGTCGGTTGGTGACCCGGCGCACTAGGGCGTGAGGATGTCATTGAATGTTGATGGATCCGTATGTATTTTTATCTTTCCATCAAATCCATGTAGTAGTATATGATACTATAGTAATTATCTTACCTTTCGCATCAACTTCATAATTTTCGTACGTACTCCATGCATGAATGGTGCCAGAACCAAACTTCTCATTACTCTAGGCAAAATCGTTATTTTCTATCTATCGGTCGCGCCATGGAGCAGAACCAAATTTTACAAGTTACGAGTTCAAAAGGAAAAGCCTGCCGTGTTCGCGTCGCACCACCACACGGTTGGTCCGGCACGCTGCTCAAGCGGGAATGCATGCGGTGTTGCATTTTCACTTACAAGTGGGACCGCAGTTGAGCAAACCAACTATCGGCAAACCCCCACCCCGCCCACCGCGCGATGGCTGAGAAAACAGGAGGGAGAAGAGATGGCTGTAGCATGGACTCCAAGAAAATTGGTGTCGGATGGGACTCATGTGGGTGGCGTGTGCCGTGCTGCTAGACGTGAATGCTACTAAGTTATGGCCCATGCCACCCCACTATATCGAGCCTATATCGAGGTACGTAGAACAAATTTCCTGCAGTCCATGCTCAGCCCTCCTCTATCTCTCTTCTCAGCCAGCCAGCGGACGCGCAGAGCCCATCGTCTATTTGCTCACATGCGGCCTCACATGTCAGTGAAAACGCAAGAGGACCCACTAAACCTGCACATCTTTCACCTCGACGTGCTGGTGATGAAAAACAAATCCAATAAAGATCTTCGGTGGCCGCTTTTGGAGTTACTCAAGAGTAGTAAGATTCTATTTACAGTTTAACCCAAGATGCACATCTCGTGGCTTTGACTACCACTCTATTTTCTTTCATGACACAACCTGGATGCTGGATGTCCCACGTGTCGGCAAAAGGAGGAAGAACCCGACCAAATCTTCGGTTCTGCTCTCGGATTACACTAGTTGTGCTAACTTAAAAATTTTATTGTGTACTCCCTCCGTTCCAAAATACTTGACTTCCATTTGTCCAAAAATGGATGTACCTATATACTAAGACATGTCTAGATACATATATATTTTGACAAATAGAAGGCATGTATTATGCAACAGAGGGAGTAGAATGGGTGCAAGTTTTTGTATTGGGAAGAAGAGTACATCCATATATTGATAGAGCGCAATTTAGTAGATGTTCTATCACTTTTAGCTAGCACAGACGCAAGATCGAGCCTCCGCAGATCAACAATGAATGCATCAAGAAGGCACTAATCCAACTTACAGGAGTAGTAAAATGTATTCTTGTGGTTCTTGTTTTCTTTGGTCTTGCTTTTCTAGTCAAAATTATCATTGGAGTTCGTGCAAAATGGAGGTGCGTTTGGGGTCGTGCATTGGAGTTGGCCTTACAAGTGGGACCGCAGTTAAGGAAACCGACTATCGGCAAACCCCCACCTCGCCCGCCACGCGATGGCTGAAGTTAGAGAAACGACGAGGTTGAAGAGATTGCTCTAGCACGGACTCCAAGAAATAATATGGTGTCAGATGGATGTCGTGGTGGTGGCGTGTGTCGTACTCCTGGACGTGAATGCTTGTTCTGGCCCATGCCACCCTACTACTCCTAATACTTACTCCTACTATATAGTACTAGTATCGAGGATTCGAGGTGCTGGTTACGTACAGCGAACACATTAACATATGGCTACAGTAAAAATACCCGCCCGACGCGCGAAGCATGTGAAGCTAGTACAAATAGTGTACTACTATTGTTGATTGGCCTCATCCGATAACCTGTTGCAATGCACGTACAATTATGTATTCAGAAAATATTTTTTTGCCTCGTCGCACCACTCACTCAGAGAAGCGACTCGAAAGCCATTCATAAATTTAGTAAGTTTATCACACGCATATCATTTTATTACATACAACAGGTCATCAACCCACATCGTCAACGAGGATACATTATAAATACTAAAGTTTTCACCACACAACAAATAACAAGCAATGAAATGAACTTCAACTCAACCATTCCTCGATGTTGGAAACGCTTGCTTTGAACCACAAGTGATTCTCTGGGACGGGCCATTGATTGTCGATCTGGAAACCAACGCAGGACTGATCATCCAGGCTGAAGCGGCCTACTATATCCCTACCAGGGTAGGAAACCACACAAATGTCCGAGGTATAGACACAGTTGCTTCTCATAAATGTGTCAATAGCAGTTGGATTGGCTTTCACCATCATCGGATAGTTTTGTCCAAGGAAGAGCGAGTTTTCTCCAAGACTATCAATTTTGTACCAGGGAGAAGGAGTTGGCGCTAGCACACTAGTATCCATCCCGAATACCATGCAATGGGTGTTGGAATAGGTCCGGAGAGTGCGACCATGGGAGACACCTGCTTCCTTAGCAGTAACATCATCAGTGGGCTGTATACACACAATAAGAGGTGATCCATCGGAATTAGTTGCCAGGCGCCACAGAGTATATGGGCGCTGCTCATCCTCATGCTCGTGATCATCACCATCGTCATCTCCCCCTTGGTTATAAAATTTTTCAAGTATAGGTGGTGGGATGTTCACAGGACCTTGGAAACACAGGAAGAAGGTTAATTAGTAAAGGGAAACTTGCTAACCCGCATGCATGTGGATGAAACGATTATAATTACGATGGAAGACAAACGTACCGAAACTATGAGGATGCCATGCAAAAACAGTGCCACGAGTGGTGGCAGCAAACACAAGGAGCTCGTATTGAATTGCATCATAGTACTCATCCGTGTACAGAAACTGATTTTTGAGCAATATCCATCGCGTGAAACCATCAAGGATGGCAACAAGCTTGTCGAAGATAGCAACAACATCATAGTTGTTGTAATTCCAAGAGTGGTTGGGAACTCGACAAATTGTTGGGGAACGTGGTAATTTCAAAAATTTCCTACGCACACGCAAGATCATGGTGATGGATAGCAACGAGAGGGGAGAGTGTTGTTTACGTACCCTCGTAGACCGACAGCAGAAGCGTTATGACAACGCGGTTGATGTAGTCGTACGTCTTCATGGCCCGACCAATCAAGCACCAAAACTACGACACCTCCGAGTTCTAGCACACGTTCAGCTCGATGACGATCCCCGGACTCCGATCCAGCAAAGTGTCGGGGAAGAGTTCCGTCAGCACGACGGCGTGGTAACGATCTTGATGTTCTATTGTCGCAGGGCTTCGCCTAAGCACCGCTACAATATTATCGAGGAGTATGGTGGAAGGGGGCACCGCACACGGCTAAGAAAACGATCACGAGGATCGACTTGTGTGTCTATGGGGTGCCCCTGCCCCCGTATATAAAGGAGTGGAGGAGGGGAGGGCCGGCCCTCTCTATGGCGCGCCCTAGGGGAGTCCTACTCCCACCGGGAGTAGGATTCCCCCTTTCCTAGTCCAACTAGGAGTCCTTCCATGTAGTAGGAGTAGGAGACAGGGAAGGGGAAGAGGGAAGAGAAGGAAGGAGGGGGCGCCGCCCCTCCCCCTAGTCCAATTCGGACTAGTCAATGGGGGGGCGTGCGGCCTGCCTCTCCCTCTCCCCTAAAGCCCAATAAGGCCCATATACTCCCCCCCCCGTATTCCCGTAACTCCCCGGTACTCCGAAAAATACCCGAACCACTCGGAACCTTTCCAATGTCCGAATATAGTCGTCCAATATATCGATCTTTACTTCTTGACCATTTCGAGACTCCTTGTCATGTCCCCGATCTCATCCGGGACTCTGAACTCCTTCGGTACATCAAAACTCATAAACTCATAATATAACTGTCATCGAAACCTTAAGCGTGCGGACCCTACGGGTTCGAGAACAATGTAGACATGACCGAGACACGTCTCCGGTCAATAACCAATAGCGGAACCTGGATGCTCATATTGGCTCCTACATATTCTACGAAGATCTTTATCGGTCAGACCGCATAACAACATACATTGTTCCCTTTGTCATCGGTATGTTACTTGCCCGAGATTCGATCGTCGGTATCTCAATACCTAGTTTCAATCTCGTTACCAGCAAGTCTCTTTACTCGTTTCGTAATACATCATCTCGCAACTAACTCATTAGTTGCAATGCTTGCAATGCTTATGTGATGTGCATTACCGAGAGGGCCCAGAGATACCTCTCTGACAATCGGAGTGACAAATCCTAATCTCGAAATACGCCAACCCAACATGTACCTTTGGAGACACCTGTAGAGCTCCTTTATAATCACCTAGTTACGTTGTGATGTTTGGTAGCACACAAAGTGTTCCTCCGGCAAACGGGAGTTGCATAATCTCATAGTAATAGGAACATGTATAAGTCATGAAGAAAGCAATAGCAACATACTAAACGATCGAGTGCTAAGCTAGTGAAATGGGTCAAGTCAATCACATCATTCTCTTAATGATGTGATCCCATTCATCAAATAACAACTCTTTGTCTATGGTTAGGAAACATAACCATCTTTGATTAACGAGCTAGTCAAGTAGAGGCATACTAGTGACACTTTGTTTGTCTATGTATTCACACATGTATTATGTTTTCGGTTAATACAATTCTAGCATGAATAATAAACATTTATCATGAAATAAGGAAATAAATAATAACTTTATATTGCCTCTAGGGCATATTTCCTTCAGTCTCCCACTTGCACTCGAGTCAATAATCTAGTTCACATTGCCATGTGATTTAACACCAATAGTTCACATCATTATGTGACCAACACTCAAAGGGTTTACTAGAGTCAATAATCTAGTTCACATCGCTATGTGATTAACACCCAAAGAGTACTAAGGTGTGATCATGTTTTGCCTGTGAGAGAACTTTAGTCAACGGGTCTGCCATATTCAGATCCGTATGTATTTTGCAAATTTCTATGTCAACAATGCTCTGCACGGAGCTACTCTAGCTAATTGCTCCCACTTTCAATATGCATCCAGATTGAGACTTAGAATCATCTGGATCAGTGTCAAAGTTTGCATCGACGTAACCCTTTATGACGAACCTTTTGTCACATCCATAATCGAGAAACATATCCTTATTCCACTAAGGACAATTTTGACCGTTGTCCAGTGATCTACTCCTAGATCACTATTGTACTCCCTTGCCAACATCAGTGTAGGGTATACAATAGATCTGGTACACAACATGGCATACTTTATAGAACCTATGGCTGAGGCATAGGGAATGACTTTCATTCTCTTTCTATCTTCTGCCGTGGTCGGGTTTTGAGTCTTACTCAATTTCACACCTTGTAACACAGGCAAGAACTCTTTCTTTGACTGTTCCAATTTTTGAACTACTTCAAAATATTGTCAAGGTATGTACTCATTGAAAAAACTTATCAAGCGTCTTGATCTATCTCTATAGATCTTGATGCTTAATATGTAAGCAGCTTCACCGAGGTCTTTCTTTGAAAAACTTCTTTCAAAACACTCCTTTATGCTTTGCAGAATAATTCTACATTATTTCCGATCAACAATATGTCATTCACATATACTTATCAGAAATGTTGTAGTGCTCCCACTCACTCTCTTGTAAATACAGGCTTCACCGCAAGTCTGTATAAAACTATATGCTTTGATCATCTCACAAAGCGCATATTCCAACTCCGAGATGCTTGCACCAGTCCACAGATGGATCACTGGAGCTTGCACATTTTGTTAGCACCTTTAGGATTGAAAAAACCTTCTGGTTGTATCATATACAACTCTTCTTTAATAAATCCATCAAGGAATGCAGTTTTGTTTATCCATTTGCCGGATTTCATAAAATGCGGCAATTGCTAACATGATTCGGACAGACTTAAGCATAGATACGAGAGAGAAACTCTCATTGTAGTCAACACCTTGAACTTGTCGAAAACCTTTTTGCGACAATTCTAGCTTTGTGCATAGTAACACTACTATCAGCGTCCAGCTTCATCTTGAAGATCCATTTAATCTCAATGGCTCGCTGATCATTGGGCAAGTCAATCAAAGTCCATACTTTGTTCTCGTACATGGATCTCATCTCAGATTTCATGGCCTCAAGCAATTGGCGGAATCTAGGCTCATCATCGCTTCCTCATAGTTTGTAGGCTCGTCATGGTCAAGTAATATGACCTCCAGAACAGGATTACCGTATCACTCTGGTGCGGATGTCACTCTGGTTTACCTACGAGGTTCGGTAGTAACTTGATCTGAAGTTACATGATCATCATCATTAGCTTCCTCACTAATCGGTGTAGTAGTCACAGGAACAGATTTCTGTGATGAACTACTTTCCAATAAGGGAGCAGGTACGGTTACCTCATCAAGTTCTACTTTCCTCCCACTCACTTCTTTCGAGAGAAACTCCTTTTCTAGAAAGGAACCATTCAAAGCAACGAATATATTGCCTTCGGATCTGTGATAGAAGGTGTACCCAACATTTTCTTTTGGGTATCCTATGAAGACGCACTTCTCCGATTTGGGTTAGAGCTTATTAGGTTGAAACTTTTTCACATAAGCATTGCAACCTCAAACTTTAAGAAATGACAACTTAGGTTTCTAGCCAAACCATAGGTCATATGGTGTCGTCTCAACGGATTTAGATGGTGCCCTATTTAACGTGAATGTAGTTGTCTCTAATGCATAACCCCAAAACGATAGTGGTAGATCGGTAAGAGACATCATAGATCGCACCATATCTAATAAAGTACGGTTATGACGTTCGAGCACACCATTATGTTGTGGTGTTCCAGGTGGCGTGAATTTGTGAAACTATTCCACATTGTTTTAATTGAAGACCAAACTCGTAACTCAAATATTCGTCTCCGCGATCAGATCGTGGAAACCTTATCTTCTTGTCATGATGATTTTCCACTTCACTCTGAAATTCTTTGAACTGTTCAAATGTTTCAGACTTATGTTTCATCAAGTAGATATAACCATATCTACTTAAATCATCTGTGAAGGTCAGAAAATAATGATACCTGCCGTGAGCCTCAACACTCATTGGATCGCATACATCAGTATGTTTTATTTCCGATAAGTCAGTTGCTCGCTCCATTGTTCCGGAGAACGGCGTTTTAGTCATCTTACCCATGAGGCATGGTTCGCAAGCATCAAGTGATTCATAATCAAGTGATTCCAAAAACCCATCAGCATGGAGTTTCTTCATGCGCTTTACACCAATATGACCTAAACGGCAGTGCCACAAATAAGTTGCACTATCATTATTAACTTTGCATCTTTTGGTTTCAATATTATGAATATGTGTATCACTACGATCGAGATCCAACGAACCATTTTCATTGGGTGTGTAACCATATAAATTTTTATTCATGTAAACAGAACAACAATTTATTCTCTTACTTAAATGAATAACCATATTGCAATAAACATGATCAAATCATATTTATGCTCAACGCAAACACCAAATAACACTTATTTAGGTTCAACACTAATCCCGAAAGTATAGGGAGTGTGCGATGATGATCATATCAATCTTGGAACTACTTCAAACACACATCGTCACCTTACCCTTAACTAGTCTCTGTTCATTCTGCAACTCCCGATTCAAGTTACTAATCTTAGCAACTGAACTAGTACCAAATACTAAGGGGTTGCCATGAACACTAGTAAAGTACACATCAATAACATGTATATCAAATATACCTTTGTTTACTTTGCCATCCTTTCTTATCCGCCAAATACTTGGGTAGTTCCGCTTCCAGTGACCAGTCCCTTTGTAGTAGAAGCACTTAGTCTCAGGCTTAGGACCAGACTTAGGCTTCTTCACTTGAGCAGCAACTTGCTTGTTGTTCTTCTTGAAGTTCCCCTTTTTTCCTTTGCCCTTTTCTTGAAACTAGTGGTCTCGTCAACCATCAACACTTGATGTTTTTCTTGATTTCTACCTTCGTCAATTTCAACATTACGAAGAGCTTGGGAATCGTTTCCGTTATCCCTTGCATATCATAGTTCATCATGAAGTTCTACTAAATTGGTGATGGTGACTAGAGAATTCTGTCAATCACTATTTTATCTGGAAGATTAACTCCCACTTTATTCAAGCGATTGTAGTACCCAGACAATCTGAGCACATGCTCACTAGTTGAGCGATTCTCCTCCATCTTTTAGCTATAGAACTTGTTGGAGACTTTATATCTCTCAACTCGGGTATTTTCTTGAAATATTAACTTCAACTCCTGGAACATATCATATGGTCCATGACGTTCAAAACGTCTTCGAAGTCCCGATTCTAAGCCGTTAAGCATGGTGCACTAAACTATCAAGTATTCATCATATTGAGCTAGCCAAACGTTCATAATGTCTGCATCTGCTCCTGCAATAGGTCTGTCACCTAGCGGTGCATCAAGGACATAATTCTTCTGTGCAGCAATGAGGATAAACCTCAGATCACGGATCCAATCCGCATCATTGCTACTAATATCTTTCAACACAATTTTCTCTAGGAACATATCAAAATAAACATATGAAAGCAACAACGCGAGCTATTGATCTACAACATAATTTGCAAAATACTACCAGGACTAAGTTCATAATAAATTTAAGTTCAATTAATCATATTACTTAAGAACTCCCACTTAGATAGACATCCCTCTAATCCTCTAAGTGATCACGTGATCCAAATCAACTAAACCATGTCTGATCATCACGTGAGATGGAGTAGTTTCATTGGTGAACATCACTATGTTGATCATATCTACTATATGATTCACGCTCGACCTTTCGGTCTCCATGTTCCGAGGCCACATCTGTATATGCTTGGCTCGTCAAGTATAACCTGAGTATTCTGCGTGTGCAACTGTTTTGCACCCGTTGTATTTGAACGTAGATCCTATCACACCCGATCATCACGTGGTGTCTCAGCACGAAGAACTTTCGCAACGGTGCATACTCAGGGAGAACACTTCTTGATAATTAGTGAGAGATCATCTTAAAATGCTACCGTCAAACAAAGCAAGATAAGATGCATAAAAGATAAACATCACATGCAATCAATATAAGTGATATGATATGGCCATCATCATCTTGTACTTGTGATCTCCATCTCCGAAGTACCGTCATGATCACCATCTTCACCGGCGCGACACCTTGATCTCCATCGTAGCATCGTTGTCGTCTCGCCAATCTTATGCTTCCACGACTATCGCTACCGCTTAGTGATAAAGTAAAGCATTACAACGCGATTGCATTGCATACAATAAAGCGACAACCATATGGCTCCTGCCAGTTGCTGATAACTTGTTTACAAAACATGATCATCTCATACAATAAAATTTAGCATCATGTCTTGACCATATCACATCACAACATGCCCTGCAAAAACAAGTTAGACGTCCTCTACTTTGTTGTTACAAGTTTTACATGGCTTCTACGGGCTTAAGCAAGAACCAATCTTACCTACACATCAAAACCACAATGATAGTTTGTCAAGTTGGTGCTGTTTTAACCTTCGCAAGGACTGGGCGTAGCCACACTTGGTTCAACTAAAGTTGGAGAAACTGACACCCGCCAGCCACCTGTGTGCAAAGCATGTCGGTAGAACCAGTCTAGCGTAAGCGTACGCGTAATGTCGGTCAGGGCCGCTTCATCCAACAATACCGCCGAACCAAAGTATGACATGCTGGTAAGCAGTATGACTTATATCGCCCACAACTCACTTGTGTTCTACTCATGCATATAACATCAACACATAAAACCAGGCTCGGATACCACTGTTGGGGAACGTAGTAATTTCAAAAATTTCCTACGCACACGCAAGATCATGGTTATGCATAGCAACAAGAGGGGAGAGTGTTGTTTATGTACCCTCGTAGACCGACAGCAGAAGCGTTATGACAACACGGTTGATGTAGTCGTACGTCTTCACGGCCCGACCGATCAAGCACCGAAACTACGGCACCTCCAAGTTCTAGCACACGTTCAGCTCGATGACGATCCCCGGACTCCGATCTAGCAAAGTGTCGGGGAAGAGTTTCGTCAGCACGACGGCGTGGTGACGATCTTGATGTTCTATCGTCGCAGGGCTTCGCCTAAGCACCGCTACAATATTATCGAGGAGTATGGTGGAAGGGGGCACCCCACACGGCTAAGAAAACGATCACGAGGATCAACTTGTGTGTCTATGGGGTGCCCCCTGCCCCGTATATAAAGGAGTGGAGGAGGGGAGGGCCGGCCCTCTCTATGGCGCGCCCTAGGGGAGTCCTACTCCCACCGGGAGTAGGATTCCCCCTTTCCTAGTCCAACTAGGAGTCCTTCCATGTAGTAGGAGTAGGAGACAAGGAAGGGGAAGAGGGAAGAGAAGGAAGGAGGGGGCGCCGCCCCTCCCCCTAGTCCAATTCGGACTAGTCAATGGGGGGCGCGCGGCCTGCCTCTCCCTCTCCCCTAAAGCCCAATAAGGCCCATATACTTCTTCCCCCGTATTCCCGTAACTCCCCGGTACTTCGAAAAATACCCGAACCACTCGGAACGTTTCCGATGTCCGAATATAGTCGTCCAATATATCAATCTTTACTTCTTGACCATTTCGAGACTCCTTGTCATGTCCCCGATCTCATCCGGGACTCTGAACTCCTTCGGTACATCAAAACTCATAAACTCATAATATAACTGTCATTGAAACCTTAAGCGTGCGGACCCTACGGTTTCGAGAACAATGTAGACATGACCGAGACACGTCTCCGATCAATAACCAATAGCAGAACCTGGATGCTCATATTGGCTCCTACATATTCTACGAAGATCTTTATCGGTCAGACCGCATAACAACATACGTTGTTCCCTTTGTCATCGGTATGTTACTTGCCCAAGATTCGATCGTCGGTATCTCAATACCTAGTTTCAATCTTGTTACCGTCAAGTCTCTTTACTCGTTTCGTAATACATCATCTCACAACTAACTCATTAGTTGCAATGCTTGCAAGGCTTATGTGATGTGCATTACCGAGAGGGCCCAGAGATACCTCTCCGACAATCGAAGTGACAAATCCTAATCTCGAAATACGCCAACCCAACATGTACCTTTGGAGACACCTGTAGAGCTCCTTTATAATCACCCAGTTACGTTGTGACGGTTGGTAGCACACAAAGTGTTCCTCCGGCAAACGGGAGTTGCATAATCTCATAGTCATAGGAACATGTATAAGTCATGAAGAAAGCAATAGCAACATACTAAACGATCGAGTGCTAAGCTAACGAAATGGGTCAAGTCAATCACATCATTCTCCTAATGATGTGATCCCGTTAATCAAATAACAACTCTTTGTCTATGGTTAGGAAACATAACCATCTTTGATTAACGAGCTAGTCAAGTAGAGGCATACTAGTGACACTCTGTTTGTCTATGTATTCACACATGTATTATGTTTCCGGTTAATACAATTCTAGCATGAATAATAAATATTTATCATGAAATAAGGAAATAAATAATAACTTTATTATTGCCTCTAGGGCATATTTCCTTGACAAATTGCTATCTTCCATAGAATACAGTCACCATGATCGTATTTGAACGTGCGTACATTACCGGTGTGCTCAACTTCTGGGCAGTGTGCTGAGATTTTTGAAAGTGGAACCCCGTGACGAGTGTACACATTCACAAGTTCTCACTCGTAGTTGGACCCAACGTAAACAACCCAATCTCCATTTGCGCCCGCCCAAGCCTTGCCCTCAAGCGATGGCATCTTAACATCATATGTATCATTATCAAGATGCATCAACTTGCATAGGGCGAGGCCTCCGTCATGCCGGCGCCAGTCATCATCAGGGTCACGACGAAGAAGATAGGGGAGATCAAACCGCTCCTTGACTCTTGGGTTCTTTGTAATGATGTTATTAGTTGAGTCGAGAATGGGCTTGAACGAACCTGCCATGCTAGCCGAGGTGATGACGTCGCACCGATCAATGAATTCCTCCACCACGTCATCTTTCAGATCGGGGCAAGAATAACGGGGTCGTTTCCGGCCTGTTCCCTCCATGGAGAAGACGATCGAACAATGGCAGAAGAAAGGGTGAAGGGCTGAAGGAAAATGGAGGAGGGAGAAGAAGAGCGTGCGACAACAGTTCCAAATCGAGAGGGAAAGGAAAAGAGTCAGTGGACGGTAGTGAGTTTGCCACGGTTCACGAAGAGGCACCCCGGCCTACACATCCGTTCGAAAATACTCCTACTACTCGCCGTCGTCTCACTGATATGTTGGAACGGGACCACATGTCAACGAAACATGGTGTGTAATTTCTCTTGCAAAATGCGATCTGGCCGCGTTGGCCCGAGGTGCCGCATTAGTTATCGACCTTTATTTTTTTAATGGCGTGCCGATTAGTTTTGAAGCACGACTAACTGGTACTGTACGCAGAGAAAATATAAACTACTCTACCACTACTCCACCTCCAGTACTAGTAGTATAAAAATGATATATAGGCTGGAGCTTGAGCGCTTTCTTGCTAAGGGCTGCCCACTTGCTTCTCACACTACCACCCTCTCTCCAGATCTAAAAAATACGGCCCCTCTCTCCCTCCTCACCGGTGGTCACAGATTCGCCGGGGAAGAAAATGACGTGCAACGTTGACGCATTCATCATCGGCGAGCGAGGTCATGCACTGACGACAAGGCCGTCCTCTCAGACCTAGCGCCCGCGCGGGATGGCCTCCGTCCCCAAGCTCGTTGCCGTAGTGTGTGCGGAGGACGACGACCACGAGCGAAGCCACTTCCCGCCGACCCTCAGGTATGCTACCTCTTTTTGAACCATAACCTTGTTCTATTGCCCCATCTGCCACGTCGTTGCATGTGGATCTTTTTCCACTCCACCATCTTCCCAATTTTCTATCCTCTGCTCTGCTAGCCACCCAGACAAAAACCATAATTTGCAATATTAAAGGAAACCCTACTTCATGCAGACTAATCCATGTCTGGGTTGAATAAGGAAAGGAAGGGAGACTGTACTGTCCAAGAGAGTAGGCATCGAACCTGCATCTAGGTTGAAAAGGGGAAAATCAGTAGCTAAGGAACGAGTCTCGTGTCTCTTGGTTGAAGAAGGGTAGAAAGGCATGACAATGCAATAGAGAATGACCAGGTCGATCGGTTTGTTGTCCTCACATAGGAAAAAGGTGGCTAAAGAGAGCAAAAATGGGACGTGATCCACATATGTTGCCTGGATATTTGTTGCTCTGGGCAACCATACCTCCCTCACCACTCTACGTCCGTGGAGGTACATCGTACTGGTGCGCCCACTGTCCGAATGGGCCTCCCATGCTCTTATTGCCACTTTTTTGCTGTTAGTATAACGCCAGCAGTCAAGTCAAGCAATGCTACTGCTAAAGTGATGCCACATTTAACTAATGCCGCTCTCAGTCTAATGCCACCGATAAATTTATGCAATGCCATTTAATGTCACTGGATTATTTTAGGGTTAGCTGTTGATTGTGGATGTATTAAAGATTTTTCAGCTAAGGCATTCTAATGTTGTTGCACAGCCAGTATACCAATGATGAAACTTGTTACTACCTTCAGATTTTTGCACTGTTAATGCTTATAGATTACATACCTCACTTTCATGAGATAAGTTAATTTTTTTGTACAGTGTCACCACAATGCCAAGGCGCTGATGTCATTTTATTTTGGTTAAACTACACAGACAATTATGAAGACAAGATGAAAGGTCAAGAGTGGGCACCTCCTCCTCCGACTGTTCTCTTGATTCGTTCGATCAAGTTTTTATGTTTGATCGATTATCAAGATTGGGATAGCAATTTTTAAGGTCCCCCCGAGTTCGAAATGATATTTACCTTGGAGGTACATGGTTTGCAATTTTTTTATACTGTCATTAGTTAATAATGCAAGTTACCTTCAGACTTTTGTATTTGGTTTAATGCTCATGCAGAGCTAGTATACCAATGCCGAAACTTGTTACCTTTACATTTTGTATTGTTAATTCTTATAGAAACCTTCCAGTGCTAGAGTTTATTGAAATCTGTTCAGTAAAACCATTGTACTGTACCCTGTAATAAATTAACTACTCTACTGTTGCACAAGCCACTGGATTAGTGTATATTTGTAGTATTCGAATGGTGTTGCATTAGCGTATGGACATAAATAAAGTGTGGCAAGCTTTCCCATATATGTGCTCAAGAAAACTACTACCTATTTTTCTAAATACTAGACGTTTGGGTACTTTAAATTGAACCGCGAAAATGTCTTATATTAAGGAATAAAGGGTGTAGAGTTCACTCAAATTATCCCGGTAAAGCTAGTCACACCTTTGTTAAAATTAATGTTCATTATGTTATCGGAGGAGGTCTGTATGTTTGTCTCTAATGCCTGTAGACTACATACCTGACATCATGATGTAATGTTAAGTCATTTCCTTTTGTACAGTGTCACTGAATTGTCAAGGCGGTGATGGCATTTTATTTTAGTAGAACTGCACAAAATTTGCTTAAAAGAAGAGGAAAGGTCAGGAATGGCTCAGTTTTTCAGAAAAAACTATGTATGTCTTCCTGACATCAGCCACTGTTGCTTTATTTATTCCTTCAAACAGGTGGTTAGAAATAGTCTTGCTACCTTTTCCCATTATGAAATTGGAATGCTTATATTTGTGAGTCTATGCTTCAACTAGTGCCACTTTTAGAGTAATCACACTTTCAATATCTATACAAACAGGGATGCTCGATTTTAGTGGAACTGCACAAAAAGTCCAACTGGTTCAACATTAGGAGCATGTTTTTTCCAAACCTTTATATCCAAATGGTGGCACTATGAGCTGTTCATTACGAAGGTACATGGTTTGCTACTATCTTGCTACTCTTTTTGTACTGTCATTAGATAGTAATACTAGTGGTTTGCATGTGAATTTATTGGTAGGGTGGACCTACATTGGAGGTGCAGGACAGGATTCAATGATTGGATGCTCAATTTCGGTTGTATTGATTTCACCTCTTCCATCACTACGAACATGGATATCCTTGGTCTGATGAAGAATAGGCGCTATATTTCTGCTCTGAACCAGCACATCAATTCAGTATGAAATTATCCACGGCAAAACATAACTGTATCAGATTGTCCAGTGCAGAACATGACAGATGCTAAGCAGAAGAGAAATGTTTAAACCGAATATACAAGGTGTGGTATATGTTTACTAGCTGCTTGATATTTGTGCAGACAGAGATGTCTACCCGTTGCTATTTGGCAAAACAAAGTGTCCGCAATTTTGGTTGAACTGCACAAGAGAATAGTATAGTCACTGCATGCAGTGCCATTTGAAAATAGACACAGAAAGATTGGATAGTCACTTCATGGACTGCAGAAAAGTAGTACTGTACTATTTATTGGCCAACACTAGGTGCTTCATTGCTTTGGTCTGATTATACAATGGGCATCATTTTGCCTAAGTTAAAGTCTGTATTCCGAAAATAGTCTCACGGTGTGATCGAGAGAAGACCAAATCGTATTGCAGTGGATGTTCCTCCATCATGTGTGGTTCATTCTCATGGTTCCAGCTGTTGGTGAAACCACTTACGTTTGCAAGAGGAATTGTAGACTTCACAAACAAATTTGTCTTTCAGTCTGTACTGAATGTTGGCCAAGAGAAGCATCCTTGTTAGTAGGAAGAACAGATGTTTTTTCTAGATCTCTGCTTTTGGAGCTACATATTTGTATATGATCTGTGAATCATTGAGATGCATTAACATGTTGGTCTTATGTATGGGAATCATACTAGTTAGTTTTAGTTGCGACGCGAGATCTGAAGTGGCTGATCTTTGCTTTTGGAGCTACATATTTGTATATGATCTATGAATCATTGAGATGCATTAACAGTTACTTATTTCTGTTTGCTCAGTGTTTACAAGTTACTGATCGATCACTAGCTAGCCTACAAATGCGCTCCTGGCAGTTTTATTTGCGACGCAAGATGCGAAGTGGTAGTTTTTTGAATAAAAATGCCTACCTCTGAAGAAACTGACAGGCTACACTATCGATCCTACACTGATAAAAATGCCTACCTCTGAAGAAACTGACAAGCTACACTATCGATCCTACACGGATAAATAGTGGATCACGCACGTACTACCTCCTTTCCGGTTTGTAGGGCTCAATTCAAGAAACGACCTACTTGATCCTACACGAATAAATAGCGGATCACGCACGTACTAGTACTCCCTCCGTTTTTATTTACTCTGTATATTAGAGTTGACTGAAGTCAAACTTTGTAAAGTTTGACCAAGTTTATAGAAAACAATATAGACATTTATCATAATAAATCTATACGATGTGAAAGTACATTTAATAATAAATCTAATGTTGTTGATTTGTTATTGTATATCTTAATATTTGTGTATATAAACTTGGTCAAAGTTTGTAAAGCTTGACTTTGACCAAAGCTAATATGCGAACTAAATAAAAACGGAGGGAGTACCTCCTTTCCGGTTTGCAGGGCTTAATTCAAACCTCTCACCAACCAAGGTAGTCCCTCCGTCCGGGATTTATTAGTCCCGTGAGCAAAGCAGCAAGACCACGGCATGGCAATAATTAACGGCATGCAGAAGTTTAAGCCTAATTAATTCCAGCGATTTAAGTGGCTGCATGCGTACCCTCGGATGCGACTCGTTGCATGCTGCTTCGCATACTGCCTGCGAGCTATTCTGAGTGCCTGCATGCAGCCGGCCGTAATTAAGGCAGCTAACTGATGCGAAAAAGATATGCTTTAAATCCATGGAATCATTATTGACAAGGAGGGAGATGATTCGAGTGCACTCGTTTGACCGCCATGCCAGCGTGCGACCCAGACGGGACAGGACGGAACTGTCATAATTTCAGTTTCTCTAGTTTTCCACGGCAAGCTGGCATGCTAAGCCATTATGCATTGAATTCCGATGACCGTCGCACTACCTTCTGCCTATAAGTACTGTTTCTCGGCCTTCTCAGGTGCCACCGTGACCCAACTCGCCATATCCTCATAAGCCCCCACCGGCCCGACGTCGCTCACCACGTCCGCCATGCCCCCGCCCGTCCGCGGTAGGCGACACCGGAGGCGGTCACCGCCGGAACTAGTGTTCGGGTTTTCACTGGAAGGCAGATGGAGGGAGGAGGCATTCTATCTATATTTAGATGGCAATGCGGAGATCGAGGAGTTGTTGGAGCGTGACCGCATGGCGGAGGAGCAGGAGTTGTTGGAGCGTGACCGCCTGGCGGAGGAGCAGCGTATCGCCGATTTGCGCCGCCAGCGGGACATGGAGCAGCAGCGCACCGACGCTCTAAGTCGCGAGCAGAGCGCCCGCAACTGGGCCGACTACGTGGAGGCCGGCGCCCAGCAAATAGCCCTGGAGGTTGTCGGGCACGCACGCGTTCGCGACGCCGATTTTTACTACCAGCTCATCAAGTGGGTTTCCCGCTTGGAAGCCGAAGCTTCGGTGGACCACGCCGGCACGGAAAGGGCCAACGCGCGCGAGCAACGCGCCCTATCGCACCTCTGGCAAGTCCGAGGCGAGGCGGAGGACGCCGGTGCCAGCGTTTAGCATGAACAGCAGATGGCAGTCGTCAACGTCTAGTTAGCTAAGAGTAAGTTAGTACTTGTATGCTACTAGAGTGTTAGTGGGAGTAGATAGTTAACTTGGCTATGATGGTTGTCAACGTGGAAGTTCAGTACTCTATATGTGGATCAGACATGTTACTTTGGTCTGAATGTTGAACTTTCTATTTGAACGTATGGAATGGGCTGTTATTTTTTTAAATGGGTTGTATTTGTCCTCCACGGTTTAGAGGCTGACTTGTGGGCCTAGCAAGTTGAAGCGTACACAATCAGGAGATGATTGTACATGGAGAGGATGACGGCAGGGACCTGCCAAGGTCATGGCAGTATGCAAGCAAGTGCCTCCTTATTTCAAGCCAATAAAAAAAATGGCTCCTCCTAGTGGATTTCTGACATCTGGGTCCCATGCCATTGTCAACGTAGTCAATAAACGAGAGAATTGCACAACGAGCGGCTGACACCAGGGACTCCAAATCAAGTGTATCCGAGAAATGTCACTGCAATTTCCAAACTTTGAAAAATGCCATTTCATGCCATTTCTAGTGGCATTTTTCGAAGTCTGGAGTGGCATTTTTCAAAGTTTGCAAACTGCAGTGGCGTTTCTCAAAGTTTGCAAAAATTGCAGTGGCATTTTTCAAAGTTTGGAAATTGCAGTGGCATTTTTATGAATCGCCATAATTGGAGTGGCATTTATCTAATTTGTTTTTGAGACGGAAGCAGGGTGTCAACTGGGCTGTGCGGGACACTCTGGCCTGTCTAGACAACCTTTTCTTTTATGTTTACCACAAACCAACCCAGTAGTTTTTTTTCTTTATGAAAATGGGTAGCCCAGTTCTTTTGTGATTTGTCAAGTAAGTCGCTTTATCAGGCTTGTTGGGCTGCAAATCTTTCAAGACGAGGAGAGCTTCATTCGGCTGGCCGAGAAAATGGCCTATTAGTAATGAGAAATGGGTTGTACATTTTTAAAACACATCAAACCGGCAATTATTTTTAAATATCTTTTTTTCATTTCGAGATTTTAAATTGCATTGATTTTTATGCGTGCACAATTTATTAGATTTTATATTGATATACATTTATTTTTAAAATCAGTCTGAATGTGACTCGAAATTTCGGGATTAAAAACAGTTCAGACCGCACCGACATATGCAAAATTTCGTATAATTTTTTAACCGTGGCCACAATATGGGCTGTAATGCTAACATAAAGAATATGGGCTCCAAAAAAACCCATAAGAATTAGCAAATGGGTTGTAAATTATTTGAAATAATGGCAGATGGGTTGTATGCTGTTTTCCACAGATTTGAGGCTTTCCACAGATGGCCTGTATACTGTTGGATGTCCATCCAACGGCCGTCGTGCTTCTTCAATCTCTGCTCTTCCTGCTCCAGCCTCTCAAACAAGCGTCGGCGGGACTGCCTGCTCCCTCCTCCCCGCGGCCGGCTGTGCTGCCGCGCAGGCCTCACCACCCCACCGTACTCCCATCGCTGGCCTAGCCATCCCTCTACTCACCCACACCTGCTGTTATTCTCCGGCGATGGCAGACAAACCAGTAAACCCTCGTACAGTCGTACTCCCCTCTGCGTGGGAAACATAAACAACGGCCGAGTCTTCCCTGCCTCCGTGTCGTTCCCTTCCTAGGCCTCGCCGTCGTCCACCGCCCTGGTGCTCTTGGCGTGGCGTGGTCAGCGTGGTCAATGACCGACATGCATCTGAAGAGGACTGTACGTGGAGAGGGTGACAGCTGGGTCCATGGCCGCACGCAAGGAAATGCCTCCTTATTACGTGCAAAATAATGATTTCCTCCACCTGACATCTGGGACCCACCAAAACGGCCTCTGTATTTCGCGAAAAAACGTACCGCCGCTGACAGCTCGGAGCCACCAGCTATATCTTCGCACGCAAGGAAGTGCCTCCTTATTACGCACACAAAAAAATGAATACTCCCCCTGCTAGCTGGGACCTAGTATAGTGGGCCTACTAAGTTGACAGGGACGAAGGGCTTTGTCAACTTAGTCAATATGCACGATTCTAGCTCGACTGACCATACGATGTCCATCCAACGGCCGTAGTGCTTCTTCAACCTCTGGTCTTCTTGCTCCAGCCGCCCAAAACAGCATTGGTCATGCCGCCTGCTCCTGCCTCCCGTGGCCGGTTGTGCTGCCGCGGAGGCCTCACCGCCCCCATACTACTCCCACCGCTGGCCAGGCCATCCCTCCACTCCACTCACCCACACCCCCTGTTATTCTGCGGCGACGGTAGCGCAGCCGAACCAGTGAACCCTCGTACTCCTCTCCGCGTGGGCTTCCACTGCCGCGTATTCCCCGGCTCCATGTCGTCCCCTTCCTAGGCCTCGCTGTCATCCACCGCCGTGGTGCTGTCGGCGCGACATGGTCAATGTGGTCAACGACCGAATTCCATCAGAAGAATACTGTACATGGAGAGGCTGACAGCTGGGTCCAAGGCAGCCGCAAGGAAGTGCCTCCTTATTACGTGGAAAATAATTATTCCTCCACCTGACAGCAGGGACCCACCGGACGGCCACCAGTATATCACGAAAAAAACGTTTGCCCCTGACTACTGGGACCCACCCGACGGGCCACCGTATTTCGCGGAAAAATGTTCCCCCTGCTGTCAGATCGGACCTACCGGAAGTGCCTCCTTATTACGCACAAAAAATGAATACCCCCCTGCCAGCTGGGACCCACCTTGGTGGGAGGCTGACTTGTGGGCCTACTAAGTTGACGGGGACGGAGGGCTTTGTCAACTTAGTCAATATGCACGATTCTAGCTCTAGTGACCGTACAATGTCCATCCAACGGCCGTAGTGCTTCTTCAACCTCTGGTCTTCTTGCTCCAGCCGCCCAAACTAGCGTCGGTCGTGCCTCGTGCTCCTACCTCCCGTGGCCGGCTGCGATGCGGCGGAGGCCTCACCGCCCCCTACTACTCCCACCGCTGGCCAGGCCATCCCTCTACTCACCCACACCCCCTGTTATTCTATGGTGACGGCAGCCTCACACCGCAGCAAACCAGTGAACCCTCGTACTCCTCTACGCATGAGCATCCACTGCCGCGTCTTCCCCGGCTCCGCGTCGTCCCCTTCCTAGGCCTCGCCGTCGTCCTGTCAGCCTCTCCATGTACAGTCCACGTCCGATGAAAGCCGTTCCTTGACCACGTTGACCACGCCGCGCTGAGAGCACTGCCCTGGTGCTCTCGGCGCGGCGTGGTCAATGTGGTCAAGGAACGGCTTTCATCGGACGTGGACTGTACATGGAGAGGCTGATAGCTGGGTCCACGGCTGCAGCAAGGAAGTGCCTCCTTATTACGTGCAAAATAATTATTCCTCCACCTGACAGCGGGGACCCACCGGACGGGCCACCGTATTTCGCCCCCTGACTGCTGGGACCCACCAGCTACATCTTCGCACGCAAGGAAGTGCCTGACAGTCGGGACGCACCTGGTCGAAGCGTACGTAGCATTGTCATTCTAGTCGCAAACACGTACGTACATATATACTGGTGGATGTAGAGGTGTGCACGGGTCGTAGTAGAGACGGCCAAGGTGCAAGAAAGAAATATGGCCACGTATGTGTACATACGGGCGGGGTCTCGAACGCCTACTCGCGCATACGTATGGCGAGGGCTCGTTGACATGGCTGGGTCGGAACGGAGAAATAGCGTCGTCGTCGTGTTCATGGGGAGGCAACGGAATGCGTCGTGTTCATGGGGAGGCAACGGAATGCGTCATGTTCATGGGGAGGCAATGGAACGCGTGGGAGCCAACTGGCTGGGTCGGAACGGAATGCATGGTCGTGTTCATCGGGAGGGCTTGGACGGAACAGGCGATGGAAACGAGGCCTGGTGTACCACACAACGGAGGAAACGGACCTCCTACGTTCGGAACGGGGTCCTGTTGATCGGGAGGGGTCTGGTGTACCGCAAAACGGAGGAAACGGACCTCCTACGGTCGAAACGGGGGTCCTGTTGATCGGGAGGGGTGTGGCGTACCGCAAAACGGACGAAACGGACTTGTGTTGGAGCGCTATGGTCGAAACGGGGGTCCTGTTCATCGGGAGGGGTGTGGCGTACCGCAAAACGGGACTCCACAGGATACTGTTCATCTCCACCGTCGACCCCCTCCAGCCTCCACGAGCTATTGCTCATCCACCGTCGACCTCCTCCAGCCTCCACCTGCGACTATTCATCCACGGGCTCCTTTTCATCTAGCCTCCACCGCGCGCTACTCCATCGGCTATTGTGCAACCAGCCCTCTCCATGGGCTCCTGTTCAACCACCCCTCCACGGGCTACTGTTCATCCTGTCCTCCACCGTCTACTATTCATCCTGCCCTCCACGGGGTGGTCCTATTCATCCAGCCCTCCATGGGGTCCTGTTCATCCAGCCTCAATCGGCTCGATCGATTGGGGTCCTGTTCATCCAGAGGCAACACCACGGGGTCCTGTTCATCCACCCCCACCGGGAACTGTTCATCCAACCCCCCTGCAACGCTCACTGTTCATCCAGAGCCAGCATCGATCGGCTTCAGTTAGCAGCAGTAGCGAAGGAATCGCTCGATCGGGTTCAGTTAACAGCCATCGATCGATCGCTCGCGTTCAGTAACGCGTAGCCTGCAGTGCAATCGCTCGGGTTCAGTTAGAGCCAACGCCTCGCTCGGGTTCAGTTAGAGCCAACGCCTCGCACACACGCGCGTACGTGTATGAGACAAATGCACATCGCTTGGCCCCCGACCTCCCACTGTAACCAGGAACTCCCCGAAATTTTCCTTGCCCTTGCTTCTACCACGGTTTTTTCCGTCATGGACTGTCAGGACCCCGATTCCAAGTCACATCGATCTAGCCGGTAACACTTCATATCACTTTGCGGCCTCACGCACGGTATTCCCACGGGTGTTGCCTTACCATGGCCCGGGACCGTTTGTGCCTTTTGGCTCACGTATATGATAGTGTCACTAGCATCCATATGACAGGGAACCCGGGCCGACATGGCTAGTCGTGAACCCAAAGCGGCACCAACCTATGGGGACAGGCATACATGAATCACATCGAGTATGTCGGTCAGCAGCGTGTGAATCCGGGCTGTAGCACTGGGCTAACAGGACTCCGGGAACCCGGGCTGTAGCAGGCTAGGCAGGACTCCGGATGTCACCGCGTGACATTTCCCCGAGGGGACAGACACAGGAACCAAGTGAAACACATGCCGGCCAGTCAAGTGTCCTGAGCACTAGTGCTGGGCTAGCAGGACTCCGGTGAACCGGGCTGTAGCGGACTACTATGGCTCATGGAAGCACTAGACTACATTTCCCCATAAGAGAGGCTGCCAAGGATAAACAACTAGATTGTCGGATCCCACGCATACCAAGCATTTCAATCATACACACAATACGCTCGATATGTGTAAATACAACATGGCATCACAACATATCTCTACGACTCAAGTATTTATTCATTAGGCTCCCAGGAGCGAGATATTACAAACATGGGTCTCATGACCCAACAATCATAGCATACAAATCAAAGCACATGCGGAAGCTTAACATGTCTGAGTACAGACATCTACAAATGAAAAAGGCTGAGAAGCCTGACTATCTACCAGATCCTGCCGAGGGCACAAGATCGTAGCTGAGGTATCAAGCTAAACATCGAAGTCCACGCGAAACTACTAGCGAGACTGAAGTCTCTCTGCAAAACATAAATTAAGCAAACGTGAGTACAAAAGTACTCAGCAAGACTTACATCAGAACTAGCTACATATGCATCGGTATCAACAAGGGGGTGGTGGAGTTTAACTATAGCAAGCCAACTTTGACTCGGTAGCTATCTTAAACTACGACTGCAAGTAACTCTTTTGAGGTGGCGCACACGAGTCCACATATTCACCATATCAATACACCACTATGGATCCGCTCCTGTCTCCCTACGAGAACGCCATCCATACCACTCACGCTTATCTTGCGCATTTTAGAGTGTCCACTTTCTCTTGTCTATGAATAGTTATAGGCAACCCAGAAGTCCTTTACCACGGACGCGGCTATTCGAATAGTTTTATACCCTGCAGGGGTGTACTTCGTCACACATGTTTCCACCACTTAGCGTCTGCACACGACATGTGCTCGGCAGACTTCAAGCGAAAGCCGATGTGGGTGTAGACCACGACCTGACTAACCGCACAAGTCTCTAGTCCAGGTTTATCGCCTATTCGGGTTCCATCCGCGAGGAGATCCGGCCGGAGTTTCGCTCACAACCCCAAACGATGTGTGCAGGGTTCCCGAGACACCAAATGGGCACCCGGTACACCGTGCCACGATGTATCTACCGCATCATAGCCCACCCCTAGGGTCAGCGCTACGCACGGCTGCCAACACATATCCTATAAACACCAGAAACTAGTTGCAACTCCTGGACAGAGGACGAGAGTGGTCAGTAAGTCGAGCGGGGTCATATTTTAGGGCCCAATGTGTGTTAGTAGCTGTTTCATGGATCACAGACACAGAACTCAGTTCCTGAGAACGGTTTCAATGAGACAACCCACCATGTACTCCTACATGGCCTCTCACCGCTACCTTTACCAAATGGTGTTCACACACTTAGTTCACACACAGTAGGACATGTTCACAACTTTCTAATTCATCCCCGATGAATCATACCTGACACAACTCTAAGCAATAGCAGGCATGACAAGCAAACATGAATGAGTAGGCACATCAGGGCTCAAACAACTCCTACTCATGCTAGTGGGTTTCATCTATTTACTGTGGCAATGACAGGTCATGCAAAGGAAAGGGGTTCAACTACCGCAGCATGTAACAGTTGAATCGTTGTTGTGCTAATGCAGTAAAAGAGAGCAGGAGCGAGAGAGTGGGATTGTATTAGAATGAACAAGGGGGTTTTGCTTGCCTGGCACTTCTGAAGATAGTAATAGCTCTTCATCGGTGTCATCAAACTCATCGTCGGAACCACGTTTACCGAGAGGGGACAATACCGGCAAACAAGGAAGAAACACAATCAATGCAATGCAACAATATGATGCATGCTCATGACATGGCAATATGCTGTTGATTGAACTAATGCAACTAGCAACCACATTAAATGAAGTTGGTTTGAACCCTAGGTTCAAATTCAAACTCCATATGTGAGAGTTTAAATTCCATTTATATGAATTGGCCTAAACAACAGCCATAAGTTGTTCTAACATGCACAAAAATGCCATAAACAGATTCTTTGGATTTTTCTGATCATTTTTCATATATAAATCTTTTCATTTGGAGTTACGGTTTAATTTCTATGATTTTTCAAAGTTTTGGATATTTTCTGAAATTTCCTGGATTATTTTTAATCCAGAAAATTATTAACTGCATCAGCATTGTGCAAGCATGACGTCAGCGAGTCAACTGAGGCTGGTCCAGGTCAAACCTGATGTGTGAGGTCCACACGTCAGGGGCACAGAGCTGGCTAGTGTCACAGACAGGTGGGCCTGGTCAACAGCCACATCAGCGCGGTCAACTCTGATGTGTGGGTCCCGTTGGGTTATAACTAAACTAGGCACAAATAAAGCTGAGCTTAATTAGGGCGTGGGGCCCACGTGTCAGTGGCTGTGGGGTTGGTTAGCGGGGTTATTAGCGGGTGGTTAGGTGCTAATGACGGCGCCACGTCGGTGTTGCTGGAGTTCAACGCCGGCGACCTGTAACCGCGGTGGTGTCCGCTCAGGAGGCCGCAGGAGGACCACCTGAGCTCACCAGGCGGGAGAGCGCACTTGCGCGCATCCACTGAAAGTGGTAGAAGGGCGTGGGGTAGCCATAAACGATGCCGGCGATGACCTCGCGCGGCGGCGCACGCACGGGCTCAACGGGGAGGAGGTTACGGAGCACGGGCGAGCAAGCTGAAGCTTTCTAAGGCCATCTGGGAGCGCAAGGAGGACGGTAGCGTCCTCAGGCCCTACTGGTTCGAGCTCAGGCTACGACGGCGATGAGGCCGTGTGACAGCGAGCTTCGGCTCGTGCGGGCAAGGAAGATAGAGGGCACGAGAGAGCAGGAGAGATGGGGGATTTGATGCGTGAGCTCACAGCGGTTTGGAAGAAGCAGACGGCGAGCTCGGGGAGGCGGAGACGGCGAAGAATCATCGGCGAAGATCCATGGCGACCGAGGAGGAAGACGAGGACGCTATCGACGAAGCAGAGCCCTCCGGCTCCTTTCCTTCGGCTTGGGGGCGCGGTGGAGAAGACGACAGGGGCTGCGCTGCTGGGCTGGGCTGCCAGCTACAGTGCTGGACTAGGTAGGCCGGCCCAGGTAATTCCTCTGTCTTTTTTTTAAATTGTTACTTTTTTCTATTTTTGTTCTGTTCGTTTTGATTTAGTAGGAGTACTAAACAAATTTATTTGCTTCTGTAAATTATTGTATGGACTAGAGATATTATTCTAGAGCCCCACAATAATTTCTAGAATTATTGGGCATGTATTTCTTTTATAACAGAAATAAAGCCAATTCAAATACATTATGATTTAATTCAAATGCCCAAAATAAATATTTCTGTGACTCCAAAAATATTGGTTTGAATTTTACCTCTTACCAATATTTTCACAGGATAATAGGAACATTTCCTTGGACTCATTTGATGAGAATTAAATGTTGATTATTTTGAACTGGTTTCTGAGGGTTTCAACAAACCTCAATTCAACTTTCAGAATTTTTAGACATGATGCATGAGTGCAGATGCAACTATTTCACTCGGGTACTCTAGGGCTGTGACAACTCACCCCTACTAAACAAGAATCTCGTCCCGAGATTCAAGATGTGAGGTAAGAAATCAGAGGGGACACAAAGCTAACACGATCTTCATGATCCAACTGCCCTTCTCGAAGATGTTGATCCGCTACATCATATTGATTATGACATTCTTTCCTTCGAGAACTTCATCCAACATGGCGACAAGAGAGCAAGACAACCTCACAAGACTGGATCACCGATCTTAATGAACACAAGATCAACTCACGGAATGAGACGTAGAAACATCCCTTGACGTGAGACGCAGAACACACATCAGAGAGGGGAGGAAAGAAACACATGACGAGGTTTCAATTTGGCAGGCTACAATTCCACACTTGATTAAGATGGCGCATTAATTTCAAAGTAGCAAGGAGATAATTGCCATGATTTCGTAACGTGCTACCTTAAGGAAGGTGACTCGTGGAATTATCCCTTAAGTGGCAAAAAAAATTACTTTTGATACAAAGATCATTGGAACTCTCTATACCAGCCTAAGGCAATTTACGAGCGATTGTTTGACGGAGTTCGGGAGAGCGACACACTCGGGCTAGAATGGATGATGTGAACTACCTTGTTGAAGACAACGCAAGGAATGATTTTTGCTTATCATCAGAATTGGATGGGACCCATGGTAGGACCACTTTTGAAGATGATCCTAAATAGTAATTACTGAGGTGCAAGCTGGGAACAAAATGCAAATGCTAGGAATGATTCTGATAATTGGGAATAACTCAACGAGAGTGATTCCACCATTTGAATGGTCATAGCTTAATCGAGGAAACCAGGAGCACAAGAATCCCTAAGGAACAACTTATAGGATAAGCCGCATGAAATCCTCGTAGAGAAGATGGACAAATTCCCCAATCAAGATACTATAGTGATAGATTCTCCGGCTTGGTGCGTCGGCCAGAACATCAACCTTGTCGGGACCTACATCATAGATCTTGGAGAAGTTCCAACCATCATATCTGCCTGGGATTCAGACCTGGTTGGTAACAGGATATTCCAGACTCATCGAGTCTAGAAAGAAAATGAAAGTTTGCAACACAAATCGACATGATGACATTGCGAGATTCTCGGGAGATGAACTATGATAGCAAGCTCCACAACATGAGCTGGTTCTGCTACAACATGTGAACATGCTGTCCCAGACTAGCATGACCATGTAGTAGTCTTATAATAAAACACTACCGAGTCCAGGTGGGGAGCCATCATCAAGGATATCAAAGTCCTTGCATAAGTCTTGCTCTTAAGAAGAGACTTCTTCTCCTTGAAAAAATCAATCAGTGGCTTGGTGTGCTAGGGATGCGTATAGAATGAAGATGATGAGTCTACCAGACCATAGAATACTTCGCACATGCATGACTGACTTAGGATGATTCCAGAGGAAGCAAAACAAACTTTCTCGAATTCACGGTGGCAACTTACATCAAATGCACATGAATCAAAGGAAGTCACTTCTTTCATCCAAACATATACTTCATGAATGGGGCATGAAGAAAATGCTTACACAAGTTTCCAACACTAGCTGGATGTTCAACACAAATCATGGAGGAGACAAAATGCCGCTGATGGGCTCAATAGCAACTCATCGGAATTTCCATATCACTGGACTTCCACCATTATGTGGACAATGTGATAGTATTGGTCAGACCAAAAGATGTAATGGTGTATGCTCGAGGAGTCAACCAAGAGTAAGACAACATTACGAATATCATTGGTACTGATTTGATTTGAGGATAGCCCACACTCAAATGAAAGTTCTGACAAGACAACAGATCCAACAACCGATCATGACGAACAATCGATGAAGATATCATCTTTCTTCAACTAACACACAAACACAAGGATATCCCTTTGGAATGAACTAAGTGGATTAAGCTTTCATCTTCCAACTCTGCAAGTTGTTGTTTATCTCGAGCGACTAGTTCAGGGTATCCAACACAGAATCTTGGAGAATGGGTGGTTTGGAGGAAAACCAACAAGATCACGAACTCAACATAGCGGTCAGGTGACAACCTGGTAATACTTCCGAGAAGATATTCGGAACATCACGAACCACCGATATGTTACTAAGCTCGAGAACAATCTTGCTTTTCAGAGCAAGACGATATGAACAAATAGGCAAGGTATTGAGTAATCCTAAATCATTGATCAAAGAATGCACCAGGAAATATGGACTAGGTAGCAAAATTAATCTTAGAATGGTAGTTCAATAACCAACATGCTAAGAATGAGAATATTGTCCATTTACTACCAAGCAACAAGTTGCTCGGAGTATTGATTTCACACATCACGATTCACTTGTCGACATTCCGGTTACAATAACACGGGAACCGAGGAATGAAAAATGATGGCAAGAAGTATCACTGCGTCAAGAATGTATAAGAGATGGTGCAATTCTCATGACAATCCTGACATAAAGGGGGTAATACTCCAGGATAGAACAGAATCAAAAGCTTGATTGCATTTGATCTGCGGAATACACTGCTTTGACCCAATCCTAGAAATGGATGAGGTACTGGAGCTTGTTTCTCCTAGGCATTTTGGAATAGAATGGCTTGACGGACAACAAGAATAATAAGCATTGATAACACGGATGCACAATTACTCCTGACTATCAATTGATAGATGATGGTCGAAATACAAATGAAGAGGAACAACTCCAGGAACATATAATTTTCCGAGTTATGGATGCATGGATTAGCATGTTATTTCTTCTGGATAACCCATGCAGAAATGTTGAACTGGCAGAGTCACAATATAGAATGGAGAACTCCTCAAGAGTATTCTGATTGTAATATTTGGTTCAAGAGAACTCCTGCCATATTGGTTCATGGTATTGGAAGAACGTTGTACCACGGACCTTGAGGACTATCGCAAAGGTTACTAATATCCTAAAGGAACTATCAAACACTATCAACATGAGGTAAGTAGGGTGAATCTCGGGTTCAAGAACCCATGAATAGAATACCTACCACTACATGGCATCACGGAATGCTTTCAAGAATGATGGCCAGAATCATCACACTGGGGATACGAAAGCATTGCTAAATTACTAGGTGACTCCCTAAAACACCTAGGGTCATAATAATAGCTCCAACATATATGTCGAGGTAGTAGAGTACCTCAACAGACCGTTAGTGTGCTTAATCTGGCCCAAAAGGACATCGGAAATGGGAAGAAGGGATTTGCAAATGCATCAGACTAGTTAGAGACCTGGGATGACTCAGACAGCATAACAGTTGTAAATGCTCAAAAGATTTGAGACATCCTGCAAAATGGTGGCATAACCACTCAACAACGCAATATCAAGGTCCCGAGATCAACTATCAACATACGGAAGTAGTAGGAACGAAACTGAGGCTTGAAACTATCAATCTATAAGTCTATGGATTAGTAACACGTCATCCTGATAGATAGATGAGAAGGCTTAGTTCTTAATCCCCATAGAAAAGAAGAGGTTGACTCAGATCAGAAGGGCATAGGGTAAAGGGGTAAAAAGAGCCTTACGTTCCCTTCCACAATCAATTCCCTTACATAACTAAAGCATTTCTAGACTCAACTTCGACCAGTCTGGCTTGGTAATCCTATAGGTAGTCAGGCTCTGATACCAAAGCTGTCAGGACCCCGATTCCAAGTCACATCGATCTAGCCGGTAACACTTCATATCACTTTGCGGCCTCACGCACGGTATTCCCACGGGTGTTGCCTTACCATGGCCCGGGACCGTTTGCGCCTTTTGGCTCACGTATATGATAGTGTCGCTAGCATCCATATGACAGGGAACCCGGGCCGACATGGCTAGTCGTGAACCCAAAGCGGCACCAACCTATGGGGACAAGCATACATGAATCACATCGAGCATGTCGGTCAGCAGCGTGTGAATCCGGGCTATAGCACTGGGCTAACAGGACTCCGGGAACCCGGGCTGTAGCAGGCTAGGCAGGACTCCGGATGTCACCGCGTGACATTTCCCCGAGGGGACAGACACATGAACCAAGTGAAACACATGCCGGCCAGTCAAGTGTCCTGAGCACTAGTGCTGGGCTAGTAGGACTCCGGTGAACTGGGCTGTAGCGGACTACTATGGCTCATGGAAGCACTAGACTACATTTCCCCATAAGAGAGGCTGCCAAGGATAAACAACTAGATTGTCGGATCCCACGCATACCAAGCATTTCAATCATACACACAATACGCTCGATATGTGTAAATACAACATGGCATCACAACATATCTCTACGACTCAAGTATTTATTCATTAGGCTCCGAGGAGCGAGATATTACAAACATGGGTCTCATGACCCAACAATCATAGCATACAAATCAAAGCACATGCGGAAGCTTAACATGTCTGAGTACAGACATCTACAAATGAAAAAGGCTTAGAAGCCTGACTATCTACCAGATCCTGCCGAGGGCACAAGATCGTAGCTGAGGTATCAAGCTAAACGTCGAAGTCCACGCGAAACTACTAGCGAGACTGAAGTCTCTCTGCAAAACATAAATTAAGCAAACGTGAGTACAAAAGTACTCAACAAGACTTACATCAGAACTAGCTACATATGCATCGGTATCAACAAGGGGGTGGTGGAGTTTAACTGTAGCAAGCCAGCTTTGACTCGGTAGCTATCTTAAACTACGACTGCAAGTAACTCTTTTGAGGTGGCGCACATGAGTCCACATATTCACCATATCAATACACCACTATGGATCCGCTCCCGTCTCCCTACGAGAACGCCATCCATACCACTCACGCTTATCTTGCGCATTTTAGAGTATCCACTTTCTCTTGTCTATGAACAGTTATAGGCAACCCAGAAGTCCTTTACCATGGACGCGGCTATTCGAATAGTTTTATACCCTGCAGGGGTGTACTTCGTCACACATGTTTCCACCACTTAGCGTCTGCACACGACATGTGCTCGGCAGACTTCAAGCGAAAGCCGATGTGGGTGTAGACCACGACCTGACTAACCGCACAAGTCTCTAGTCCAGGTTTATCGCCTATTCGGGTTCCATCCGCGAGGAGATCCGACCGGAGTTTCACTCACAACCCCAAACGATGTGTGCAGGGTTCCCGAGACACCAAACGGGCGCCCGGTACACCGTGCCACGGTGTATCTACCGCATCATAGCCCACCCCTAGGGTCAGCGCTACGGACGGCCGCCAACACATATCCTATAAACACCAGAAGCTAGTTGCAACTCCTGGACAGAGGACGAGAGGGGTCAGTAAGTCGAGCGGGGTCATATTTTAGGGCCCAATGTGTGGTAGTAGCTGTTTCATGGATCACAAACACAGAACTCAGTTCCTGAGAACGGTTTCAATGAGACAACCCACCATGTACTCCTACATGGCCTCTCACCGCTACCTTTACCAAATGGTGTTCACACACTTAGTTCACACACAGTAGGACATGTTCACAACTTTCCAATTCATCCCCGATGAATGAGACCTGACACAACTCTAAGCAATAGCAGGCATGACAAGCAAACATGAATGAGTAGGCACATCAGGGCTCAAACAACTCATACTCATGCTAGTGGGTTTCATCTATTTACTGTGGCAATGACGGGTCATGCAAAGGAAAGGGGTTCAACTACTGCAGCATGTAACAGTTGAATCATTGTTGTGCTAATGCAGTAAAAGAGAGCAGGAGCGAGAGAGTGGGATTGTATCGGAATGAACAGGGGGGTTTTGCTTGCCTGGCACTTCTGAAGATAGTAATAGCTCTTCATCGGTGTCATCGAACTCGTCATCGGAACCACGTTTACCGAGAGGGGACAATACCGGCAAACAAGGAAGAAACACAATCAATGCAATGCAACAATATGATGCATGCTCATGACATGGCAATATGTTGTTGATTGAACTAATGCAACTAGCAACCATATTAAATGAAGTTGGTTTGAACCCTAGGTTCAAATTCAAACTCCATATGTGAGAGTTTAAATTCCATTTATTTGAATTGGCCTAAAAAACAGCCATAAGTTGTTCTAACATGCATGAAAATGCCATAAACAGATTGTTTGGATTTTTCTGATCATTTTTCATATATAAATCTTTTCATTTGGAGTTACGGTTTAATTTCTATGATTTTTCAAAGTTTTGGATATTTTCTAAAGTTTCCTGGATTATTTTTAATCCAGAAAATTATTAACTGCATCAGCATTATGCAAGCATGACGTCAGCGAGTCAACTGAGGCTGGTCTAGGTCAAACCTGACGGGTGGGGTCCACACGTCAGTGGCACAGAGTTGGCTAGTGTCACAGACAGGTGGGCCTGGTCAACAGCCACGTCAGCGCGGTCCACTCTGACGTGTGGGTCCCGTTGGGTTATAACTAAACTAGGCAGAAATAAAGCTGAGCTTAATTAGGGCGTGGGGCCCACGTGTCAGTGGTTGTGGGGTTGGTTAGCGGGGTTATTAGCGGGTGGTTAGGTGCTAATGACGGCGCCATGTCGGTGTTGCGGGAGTTCAACGCCGGCGACCTGTAACCGCGATGGTGTCCGCTCAGGAGGCCGCGGGAGGACCACCTGAGCTCACCAGGCGGGAGAGCGCACTCGCGCGCATCCACTGGAAGTGGTAGAAGGGCGCGGGGTAGCCATAAACGATGCCGGCGACGACCTCGCGCGGCGGCGCACGCACGGGCTCAACGGGGAGGAGGCTACGGAGCACGGGCGAGCAAGGTGGAGCTTTCTACGGCCATCTGGGAGCGCAAGGAGGACGGTAGCGTCCTCAGGCCCTACTGGTTCGAGCTCAGGCTATAACGGCGACAAGGCCGTGTGACGGCGAGCTTCGGCTCGTGCGGGCAAGGAAGATAGAGGGCACGAGAGAGCAGGAGAGATGGGGGATTCGATGCGTGAGCTCACAGCGGTTTGGAAGAAGCAGGCGGCGAGCTCGGGGAGGCGGAGACGGCGAAGAATCGTCGGTGAAGATCCATGGCGACCGAGGAGGAAGACGAGGACGCTAGTGACGAAGCAGAGCCCTCCGGCTCCTTTCCTTCGGCTTGGGGGCGTGGTGATCGATGGCGGAGCTTCTGTTCACGGTCACGGGGCGAGGGGCGGCCAGTGGACGTGGTGGCAGCGAGCGGCCGTGACGGTGGCATTCGGTCGCGGGAGAGAAAGGGTGGCGGAGGAAGGGATGAGCACGAGAGGGAGTGAGAGGGGCCTGGGGGGTGCGTGGCGTCTCTAGGGAGCCGCGGGAGGAAGCAGGGAGGAAGGAGGTGGCCTAGGCTCGTGCTCGCGTGCGCTGGCCACGCGCTCGTCCTCCTGGCGCGGTGGAGAAGACGATAGGGGCTGCGCTGCTGGGCTGGGCTGCCAGCTATAGTGCTGGACCAGGTAGGCCGGCCCAGGTAATTCCTCTGTCTTTTTTTTAAATTGTTACTTTTTTCTATTTTGTTCTGTTCGTTTTGATTTAGTAGGAGTACTAAACAAATTTATTTGCTTCTGTAAATTATTGTATGGACTAGAGATATTATTCTAGAGCCCCACAATAATTTCCAGAATTATTGGGCATGTATTTCTTTTATAACAGAAATAAAGCCAATTCAAATACATTATGATTTAATTCAAATTCCCAAAATAAATATTTCTATGACTCCAAAAATATAGGTTTGAATTTTACCTCTTACCAATATTTTCACAGGATAATAGGAACATTTCCTTGGACTCATATGAGAATTAAATGTTGATTATTTTGAACTGGTTTCTGAGGGTTTCAACAAACCTCAATTCAACTTTCAGAATTTTTAGACATGATGCATGAGTGTAGATGCAACTATTTCACTCAGGTACTCTAGGGCTGTGACATGGACGGCCCAAAGAATGTCACGCAGCTACGTCTCCGGCCCGCCCAGGACGAAAAGCCCATTTTCTGTCATGATTTTTTGTCATAGAAGTAGGAGCCCACCACATCTATGATGATACCGGGTTTTGTCACAATTATTGTCATAGAAGTGTCATATGTATGACAGAAATAAAATTCGTTCGGCCAAAAATGTCATGGATGTGTCTTTTTTTGTAGTGCATGTACTGTACTACTACGGAGTGGAGTAAGTGCATGCATGTGTGTACCCGGGGTGGAAGCACTGCATGCATGTGTGTACGCATTATTCCCTATAGTAATAGACGCCGTGCTATAACTACCAATGCTATTTTTTAGGCCGATCGCTAGTCGCCTTGGTCCCACAGATTTTTTTCTTTTTTCTGAAGCGCGCTGTATAAACAGTGATGGATGGAGTAGTATGAGCGGATTCAAAGAAGAGTGTATTGATGGTTGCTTCTTCAGAGAAACTTACAGTGGGAAAGGTGGGGCTTATGATTTGACTGCTCATTACTCGCTATTAATGCCGCGCAACGACCGGGCTGAGTCTCCCATGCGGTTGTGCACTACCCCCTCGGTTCTTAAATATACTCCGGAGTATTTGTCTTTCTAGAGATTTCAACGAGTGACTACTCAAATATTTGTCTTTTTAGAGATTTCAAATGGACTGGCACATACGGATGTATATAGACATATTTTAGAGTGTAGATTCACTCATTTTGCTCCGTATGTAGTCACTTGTTGAAATCTCTAGAAAGACGAATAGAATATTTAGGAATGGACGGAGTACACATACGAAGCAAAATGAGTGAATCTACACTCTAAAATATGCCCGTTTGAAATTTGTAAAAAGACAAATATTTAGGAACAAAGGAGTATAATTTTGTGCATGGCACATGGACCCGGATGATGAAGAGGCTTCTGGCAATGCTATCAAGCTTCCATCATTTGTTTACATAATTGACGTACTATACAAATAATTTTCCAGTGACATGAAATTGTACAATGGTGTGAGCTTTCAGCTTTTGTTTCGCGTGTCTTGCCATCGATGCTCTTTCGGAAACAATAAATAACTAACTTCCTTGCTAATGCATGTCAATTATTAGCAGATCAGAGCTAATAATTACATCACAACTGAAGACAGAGTTGTGAGAAGGTGTTAAATTAAAATTGATCCATGATTTCATTGGCAGCCACGTCCCCCAGCTCTGTCTAAATCAACAAGGCATGTTGGGAAAAAAGTAGGTGTCTGGAGCATGCAACATTCCGATCATTTTGTGCAGCTCTACTAAAATAGAGTTGAGCGTCCCTGTTCCAAAGATATTAAGTGTGATTATGATAATAGAGGACTGCTGATGAAATAATAAACACACAAATAGAAGCCGGTCACCTTTGCAGTCTCTCTTAAGACTAACTAGTTGGAGAAGATTAGGCTCGGAGTTGGATGAGGAGGATAGAGCAAAACCAATCTCCCTTTGTGCAGTCGCACTGAAATGTAGAGACGTTGCCCATGTGACATTTTAGTACAACCGCACAAAACACTCTTAAGAAAAAAAGTGATTTGTGCAGTTCACCAAAAGGTCGCAATAGCAACAAGGTGAAATGGATAGCCCTGTTTGCAAAAAAGAGGTAGAAAGGAAACAATTACTAGCCAATAACAGTTGATGACACATGCGATGACAAAAAAGAAGCATATTACTTGTCCTAAGGGAAGATAACAACACGGTTGTGTTTGTCTAAAACGGTGTGAGGACGACAATGCAATATGGAAAGTACGCCGGACGAGCTATGTTTTGGGCAAAGAACTATGGAAGATCCACATGCAGCGACGTGGGAAGACGGGCAGTGGAGCAAGGCTGGAGGGGATACCTGGAGGTCGTCGGGATGTAACTAGGTAAGCGGCGGCGGGCAGAATCTGCGAGCAGGTGGCGTAGGCACTGCCGCGTCGGAGCTTGGTCAGAGAGAACGGCATGTACCGCAGATCGGGACGTGCTGCCTCAGCACCGTCGAACGGAGAAACGATGCACTTCCTCCCTTTCCCCCGGCGGACGGGATGCGGCCGGATCAGTGACCAACGGTAAGAGAGAGAGAGGCCACCGCACTCCCTTTCCCCCGGCGGAAGGGATGCGGCCGGATCAGTGACCAACGGTGAGAGAGAGAGAGAGAGGCCACCGCAGCCTTGTGTGAGATACTCTGAAGAGCGACAAACCAGGCAGGCAGGCTCCATTGTATATAGTGAGCGGACTACCTTTTTCTCCATAAAAATCGTTTTATATTATGTGTACGTGCCATTGAGCGATATAACTTTATTTAAAAATAACGCGGCAACGCGTCAAGTCGAACTCTGTTTCGTGCACGCATGGTACATGACCTCCCTAGGTAAACAACCGCTACAGGCGTTCAAATTAGCACGTGGGCTGCCATTTCGTAAAGAAATGAGCTCCACAATGTACCCACGTGGGTGTGGCTGGGCACGAAGCGTGAGTACGTGCACGGTGCACCTATTCTCTTCTTTTATACGTACACCACCTACGTGGGGTTGTGTGAGAGAGATACAAACCTAGAGAGATATAGTGTGTGGGTTCTTGAGAGTTTTTTTGGGGGGGGGGGTCAATCGAAAAATGTAACATATGCAATGTGTGTGAAATAGAGTCCTGGATTTAACATATATATAGAGGGGGCGATCCACGAGAAGAGGGTGGAGGTATCATCGGCTTGAGTTGTCCATAGAATCGAAGAGAGGGATGATGTGTGTGTGTGCGCGCACGCGATCGATAAAGAGTGCCATCGAATTTGTGTGTGCCCACGTCAAAGATATAGAGTGGCTGGCCTACTGGAATGTGAGATGGGACATGTGCAGTTTGTCACTATGGCATGGATACCTACCTGCAGCGCTCGACTATCGGTGTGTGGCGGGGGAAGAGGGAGGCCCAATTAACTATAGAGGTACAATGGCTGGTATATGTGTGGAGGAGGAGAGAGGCCTACCTCATGTATTAAGGAGATCGATCTGCCTCATGTATTAAGGGAGATCGATCGGCATCCATGCATATGTGCAGGAGAGGAATAAGGTTGGGAGAGAGACAGAGCTAGAGTGTTGGAGGGGGTGGTAGTGGAGTTGCTTCTAACAAATGGTGGGATAGGCTTGCTAGACAAACGGAGGGCACGCCCGCAATATCGATAAGAGAGGAGATGGCTGCTTGTTGTTTGTGCACGTGCGTGTGAGATACGGGTCAGGAGGCATGCACGAATGATGAGGGGGGACGATGTGGCTGTGGTAAGCAGACGTAACTACATAGGAAGATCAATCGCCCTTTGTTAGAGAAAGGAGAGACATAACTTGTGAGGTACGTCGATCGATGGGGGGTAGTTAAAGTCGATCTAGGTATATGTTGGGAGATCGATCAGTATACATGCATGTGTGTGTTAGAAGCAAATGAGGCATGAGGAGAAGGATAGAGAGAGGGGGGTGCATGTAGGAGGTGGTACGAGAGGCATACTATATCGAGAGGGGGAGGAGTGTGCGAGTACGAGAACGATGAAAAGAGTGGTGGGAGTGAGGCATGGACGGTGACAAGAGAAGAGGGGAAGCTTGTGTTTGTGCTAGGCACACCTGGCTAGAGAGGCATATCGATCAATGTGTGCCGTAAAGAAGGAGCTGGGGGGCCTACACACACTGTGGGTGAATGACCTAAAGTGAAAAGACGAGTTTGCGCGATGGAGCTAGAGAATGCTGAGGGAGGGTGAGAGGGATGCGGGCGTGTGCATGCACAAGAGAAAGTTAGCACTAGCTACAAAGATAAGAGGGTTGTGTGGGTGTAAAAGACGAATAGAGATCATATATACTTCATTATAAAAAGCGAATTCGGATATTTGAAGGATTTATCATAGTGTTTCAAACCGACGCATGTGTGAATATATATAACGGTGTACACATGGTGTGATTATGAACATGTTATACTACATTTAATATATTTTATCTCTACTCTTATAAAAAACGGAGTTGTTGATGATGGTGTGCCTGCCATCCTGCATTATAGGTCGTCCGATTTATATCTGGTGGATAGCAAGGAAACTATGATGGTTGAAGTTGGCAACAATCATGATTGTAGATTCTTATTGAAATAGAGAAACGAATTCAAATTTAGTTCGAATTACAGCGGTAGTATAGACATTTGGAATGCATTAAAATGTTGGTATGAGTAGGTTACATGCATTACACAACAAGCGAAAAAAATTAATCAGACATAACATGGATTCATACTCCCTCCTTCCATCTATATAGGGCGTGATGAGATTTTTAAGACCGCCTTTGACTATTGACAAGATTAATAGTACATGACATGCACAATGTGAAAATTATATCATTGAAAGAACCTTTCACAGACGAATTTAAGGTGTGCTTTGTGTAAGTTGCATGTCATATATCATTGCTCTAATATTTGGTCAAAGTTAGCATCGAAAACGCATTAGACCCTATATAGATGGAAGGAGGGAGTAGCTTTGAATAGCATTTGTATAGTAAAACGAGGCAAGACTCTCTCTTTGTGTGGTGTGAATAGTTTTAATTTTTTTCGTTTTCTTTTTGGTTGAGGGAAGTGCGAATTGATTTGGTACGTATACAAGTATAATATTACTACACATTAGGCTTGTCCCTAAAATTCAACCCGCGTCTTGTTATATCCTAAAAATTCAGATATCGTGCTCCCAAAACTGGCGCCTTCACAACCCGCGCCTTGCTATCCCAAAATTACAACACGCGCGAAAACTCCCTCCAGCTGCCAAATCCCGACATGCAAAATCCCCCTTCTAACCCTGAGCCGAAAGGGCCGCTAGTTCAAATCGGTGGGGGGTACTTTTGTAACACACCCTACATTTTGGACAAGCGCATCCCTAAGTCATGCTTCACCCCCTCCTATCGCCCCCTTTTCGCCATTAGAAATCCCATGCCGCCATAAGCTCTCCGCTCCAGCTACGAAACCCCACCCTCCTCCGTCCGCCATGGCACCGCTGCCCAGCCGGAGCCTCTTCCCCAACGACGTCGTCCACCGCAATAGCTTGACGTCCCTCGTCCACCTCCCCGGATGAGGATCCGTCATCCATCTCGTCGTCCCGCCGGTTCAGCCGTCCCGTCCTCCACCTTCAAGGAGCTGCTCCGACGATCGCCTCGTCTATCGCGGCTGCTCCATCCCCACAGCGCCGCCTTAACCTGCTCCACCGGAACCGCAACATCCTCACCGACTCCTCGGACGAAGCCGAGGCCTACTCGGCGCCACCAAAGAGGTTGTACACTCATCGCATGGCACCTTCTCCTTAACTTGACCTCCCGGCGCCGACGGTGATCCATCCCGCACCCCCATGGAGCGGCTACCTTGAAGCTGGCGCCGCGGGCGACATCTCCACGGCGGCTCTCCCCTAGTGCGAGGCCCCTTCGGCGGCGACGTCCATACCAGCCGGATCTGCTGCTGCTGCTCCGGCTCTCGCTCGCTCGCGCTGCTGCTGCTCTAGCTCTCACTCGATTGCTCGCTCGCCCAGCTGCTGCTGCTGCTCTCCCCCTCGCTCGTGCTGCTGCTCTGCTCCAATTAAGCCACACTTCAGTCGACTGAATCGACTTTTGGGTCAGTCGATTTTCAGGGGTTGGGGGGCTCGCCGGAGTGAAGGAAGAACCACCCGCGGCAGGGACGGGGGCTCGCCGGAGAGGTACCCCACTATCTATCTTAGGGTTCAGGGTGGGGGCCTAGAGGGTTGGCCGAGGCGGCGGTGGCGAGTTGTTTTGGGGCGGCGAGGTGGTGTTGGGGCCGGCGGTTTGGCCGGTGGTGGCTGGCGGCTCAGGGGGGTGAAGGTTGAAGATGAACTGCAGGCCCTCCCTAAACTACATGTCAAGTGCCTCTTTGCTACCATTGCGTTCAGTTTCGACAGTAGCATTCAGATTCCATAGTAAATTTCAGTTTCGACAGTTAAGTTCAGAGTCAATAGTTTTTACCTCATCTGTTGTAGTCAGGTGGTTTTTGGTGATGTTAATTTTACATCATCTATTGGAGATGCTATTAGAATCCCACTTGAGATTGACGATGTCTGTCTTGTGCTGCTTCAGCCTTGACGTCTTACGACTCACCGGAGCTGCTCCAACGACAGAACGATCCATCACAATAGAGCAGTGCCCTGGACGCCATCTATAGATTCCTCAGATCTTCCTCCACACCACCGACAGCCACCTCTGCCTCAACTGCTTCAGCGACCAACCCAATGATGTTGAGGTCGACACGGCTACGGCAAAGAGGTTGTACACTTGTTGCATCACTTATTACTATACATTCACGTCGATCCATTAGGGCTATTTTGGTTCAACGGAAAAACGTCGATCCACTGGTTGTTACCATCACTCTAAATTTCTGCATGCTCTCCTTACATAATCTCACCATATTTTTTTGTATGCATGTCAGATATTGTACACAGTCATGCTGAACATGTAGAGAAAAAGAGAAGATTTTTTTGTGGCAATACAATGTCATGCAGACATCGCTCCATGGTGGGTTCAATGGCAAACCCTCCCAACCCCTCTCCAGATTGTAATCCAGAGGAAGATATCTGTTCTGAGGCGGATCCAGACGTCGCTGGCCACTCCTATTTACCCCCCAAGGTGTTTGCTCTACCTTGGCATGATGATGTTAGTCATATCATGCATATGTTGCCTTGCAGTGCCTACTTTTGACATCATATATGTCATCTACTTAGTTTAGGCATGTTCTGTAACGCCACCTGTTTAGTTTCTATATCATATATGGGAATTATGTAGTCTCATGTCTTTTAGCCAGCCATAATATATGTGAAATGTGTAATGTCATCCTGTTTAACCATACATCATATATTTGAATGATATCTTGCCCATCCTTTTCTTCATTACATTTCCATTTGTCGACAATGTTTGTACATTAAACTACTCTTCCTGTGAATCAGCCATTTGGGTTGGATATGGAAAAATCTGGAGTGAAAACAAGGCCTTCTAAGCAGACAGTGCTACCTATCGAAGCAGATCTCTTGTTGGGTCCCGATAGCTCCTCAGAGATGGATTCAGAGACAGATGACCAGTCCTATTCCCCCACTGAGGTGTATGCTCTAACTTGGCACGGTTATACTGCTTATATCATGCATACGGTGTCTTGCATTGCATAGTTTAGACATCATATACACAATATTCAACACCATGTTCTTAGTTCAGACATCATATCGAATGCCCTCTGTTTAGCATATAAATCACATATGTGAATTAAATGATGTGATCCTGATTACTTAGATAACATGTAGGTGAATTATGTCATGCGACCCTGTTTAGTTATTCATCATATCTTTGAATTATGTTATGCTATGCTATCCAGTTTAGATAGACATCATATATGTGAAATTATGTCATGCTATCCGTTTTAGTTAAACAATATACATGTCAACTATTTCATGCCCTCTTTTTTCCACACTATCTATTGCATCTGTCTCTCATACAATGTCTGTACATTCAACTATGTTTCCTTTTTATCAGCCATTTGAATTGGAGCGGGTGATGCCAGTATCTAGCGGACTAAAAACACGGTCTTCAAATAAAATAGTGCTACCTCTTGGTGGAGATATCAGCCCGATTGTACATGCACAAGAACCAGCCCTACCACACATAACCCAAACTCTCGCAGATTGTACCCCTACTGCGATGGACAGAGAACCAGCTTCACCCAATCTAACCCCAACCCCAGCCGATAGTAACCCAGTTCCTGTTGACGCAGCACCATCTCCACCACAGAGCTCCCAAACAAGAGCAGTTAGTAAGGCAGCTCCAGTGCCCAAAGGGCTAGTACTATCACGGTGAACCCCAACTCCACCAGTTAGTACGCCTATTCCTGTGGAGGAAGCACAACCAGCTAGTCGTAGTTTAGCATCTATCGTATTTGATGTTGTTAAATC
Source organism: Triticum aestivum (assembly GCF_018294505.1). Classification (NCBI taxonomy): domain Eukaryota; kingdom Viridiplantae; phylum Streptophyta; class Magnoliopsida; order Poales; family Poaceae; genus Triticum; species Triticum aestivum. The sequence goes on along the minus strand of NC_057812.1, from coordinate 448,126,477 downwards.
GTATGTGTGTATCTTCCCATCTTGGAAATATTATACTGAAGATGAAGGAAAATGCCAGTTGCAGGTGTTTGTCTAGGAGTTATGTGTAAGTAATGTTATTCATGGCAATTACTTTGCTTCGTCCCATACATCCTACCTCCATGATGGTTATAATACAACAATTTTTCCCATTTTTCTCTATAGAGAAGGACCGATTTGGAAACTCAGGATGAGGTAACCTGTGCTAATACCGCTACTATCTTCAAGAATGATTGGTGGCAGTATCGGAATTACCTGAAGAAAACGTACTTCACCGGCAAAGAAACTCATCAAATTCCCTTACGTTCTCCTGAGACACATTTACTGGACGATGACTGGGAACGCCTTGTTCTGTACTTGTCCCGAACCAAGAATGTGCTAAGGTCTATGAGCTCATTTTCTATTTTTAAGTATTATATTCTTGCGTCTTACTATACTCTGTTCATGTAGAATAAGTGCCTAAACCTGAAGAACAACTGTTCTAATTTAAGATTCCATTTCTATCATAGTTCAAAAAAGCATTAGGCATTAATTGTGCGTTTTGCCACCGCCTTGCGCTTTACTGACCAAAGCACATGCTTATGCGCAGTTATGCACAGATTATGCGTAGTTATGCGCAATGCGTTTTGCCAACGCCTAGAGCCTAGGCGCGCTTAAGCGCTCACTTAGGCGCGCCTTTTTTAACTATGATTGCTTTGCTCTTGTATCACTGTATTTACTCATACAAACTTATTTTTAAATTGAAGGATCCAATCGAAACTCGAATGGCACAATAGGTATGTTCATGCATGTTTCTTTAACAGGTTTGCTCTTATCAATAGCTCTGTTGATTTCAATTTCAATTGTGTATACAGTTGACTTTCATATCATGCACATTACTAGCATCACAACAGAGCCAATAGTGTTGTTGTACATGTAGACCCATGGTACCCATCTAAAATCTTGTTGTGCCGTGTAGTTTCCCACTCTTTGTATTCTTTCATTGCCTCTTTGTCTTGAACTGATATGATTTGAACCATGTCTCTATTTTGATTTGGCAAGACAATGCAGTGACCATAGGACATAGATATATGTTTGTTTGATGCTTTTATTATGTACTAGTACTTGACAATAGAAGACTTGGTAGTTTAATCCTGTCCACCTTACTAATGAACTGGTTCACCAAAATGAGTTTCATATACTAGTACATGCTAAACTTGTTATGTGTCTGCTTGTTTCTTCTTTTAGAATGCTGACGGAATATTGGGGAAGAATGCCTTATTAAGCAATGGTAAAGGAAGTAATGCAGATAAGGTTCAGGATAGTGACACATCCTTGTTGGTCTCCAACAAAGCTGATAAAATAGCTAAGTAAGACTATCTTGAAGACAGCGAGACAACCCCAAAGTCTTGTCTTGGTTTAGTGTTCGAGTTACTGGCCACTACCGCTTGAACAAACTATTCAAACTCACTGTCTGAATCAGTTCGGTTTCTTGAGTCTCAACTACAAGCTGAAAGACATCGATCAGCCGTGCTGCGACAAGAAGCGGAAGGACTGCGGAAGTCCCTGGAGCATTCAGATGCATACTTTCTGGTGCAATAGCAAGCATTGGAGGATTTTAGCGCGAAACAAGACAAAGCTAATCAGCTTGCTAAGCTTATTGCCAGCATGGTGGATACACAGTATAACGTTTCTTGAGCTCTTCTAAAGTTGTTTCAGTTATGCTCTTGTTTTGCTGCCGCGTTTATTTGCACTGGTGGCCAATTTTGACGGCCAGTGTATGTAATGTGCTGCTTTGTTCCCTATATTTGCACTGGTGGCAAACTTTGATGCCCAGTGGATGTAATATGTGTAATAGCGGTAATAGGCTAACGTTAATTGCTTGCTTATTTATTTCCTTATTGTCTTGTTTAGTTGTTTGCTTGTAGTCACTGCAGTTCTTTTTCTGTTTTTTTCTAGTGGCCACAATAGCCTATTTTTGGTAACTAGGCCAAAATAATCATGGGCCTTCTACGGGCCGTATGATCCATGGGCCTTCGTCCGGCCGTAGGATCCATCGACCTTCTATACGGGCCTTAGGGTCCATGGGCCTTCTACGGGTCGTAGGGTCCATGGGCCTTCTACGGGCCATACGATCCATGGGCCTTCTACGGGCCGTACTATCCATGGGCCTCATACGGGCCGTAGGATCCATGGGCCTTCTACGGGGTGTATCATCATTTCACCAATCATGGGCCGTACTATTCGTGGACCATAACGGACCGTTAATAGGCCGTATTTGATAACTCTATGAAAATAGCCCAACAGTTTTTTTACATGAAAACGGCCCAACATATTAATGGTCCACAAACGGGCCGACTATAACGACGGGCTGAATTTGGCCCACAAGCAGAAAATGACAGTAACGGGCCGTATGTAACCGAATGCTGCAAATGAGCCCAAGAATCAATGGGCCCTGAGAAGGCCGAAAGATAACTTGGGCTGGAAATGGCCCAATGGAATAACAGGCCGTTAATGGGTATAAAGTGATACACTGTTCATTACGGGCCAGTTTCACCACGGGCCGTTAATGGGCCAAGAGTTACAAAGGTCCTTATATGGGCCGAAAGAAGTTATGGGCCACACATGGGTCGGAAGTTAAAATGGGCTGAATCATATTGGACGGCCCAGATGACGCTACTGGGCCTAATTCGGAAAGGGCGTAACGGGCCCTGGGTTAGCGGGCTGTAAATGGGCTATATGCGAACAGGCCGTTAACAGGCTTTCCGTGGGCCGGCCCGCCACCTTTTGACCAAGTCAAATGGGCCGGCCTTTTCACAGGAATGGGCCTCTGTCGGGCCGTGCCACATGTCGCCGTATCATAGACGCCTTCGGTCCAATGAGCGGATGACATCTGTCCCAACGGTGAGCCGACACATGTTTCCTCCAGCCAATGATGATTTTACACGTGGAAAATCCCCATTGGTCGGGGCTGTTAACGGGTTATCGGATCCAAAACCCGACCTGATAGCTTAACGGCGTTTCGTTACGATGGATGCCACGTGTCGGTCACCCTTGACGAAAGCACTTCTGTGACGCGCAATTTATCGTCATGGAAGTGCACACTTCCGTGATGATAATTTTGGTAATGTCATGGAACACTTCTATGACAGCACATGTATGACTATCTTGATTCTGTCATAAAATCGTCATGGATGTACATGCATGACAAAAAATGCGACCTACTGTGACAAACACATATCATCACGTAAGTGTATTTTTTTTTGTAGTGCTTGTTCGAGCCCGCCACCGGCACATCTCTCCTAATTCGTGCCCGTGGGCACCGCGATATGAAGAGCTGGGTCGAGGCTCGAGTGAACGATAAGTCTCCTAGCGAGCTTCCTAACAAGTTTTTTGCAGTTCCTAAGCAACCACTAAGCTAAGACGGGCACGAGGAGACAAGTGCCTCATGAAGAAGATGTTGCCCCGAACGCGCCAGGCTAAGATGTCTCCGCACAAAATAACGACACGGCATAGAAATAACAAGCATAGCGTAATGACTAAGGAACCACAATTCGATACACGGCCCTCCGGGCCCATACAGGTTTCATTTTTATGCAGGAAAGAAAAGAGGAACAAAACAAAAGCGGTGTTGCAAAGAACCATGGGGGCAGGCCTCCAGCGATGTCCCGAGCTCAGCCGGACCCCTCCTCACGCTTCACGGAGGCGCGAGGACGAGACGACCCGCTACCACCTTCGAAGCAGGCACGACGGCGGGGCGGCTGGTCGTAGCCGCCACTGCTGGAGCTTTCGCCAAGAGAAGAGCCGCCGTAGCTAGACGAGGCGCGGCCGGTGGGCTCACCCTCGTCGCGGCCATCTCCAAAACCGAGCACCTCCTCGCCGCCGTTCGTCTCGGGGCAGCACCCGGCGCGGCGACCATCTTCCCCAAACGCCCTCATGTAGAGGGTCACATCACCGTCGTACCTGAAGTGGAGGGTGCACCGCTTGCCCAGGCTGCGCGCGCGGGTAAACGTCTGCCAACCACGAGCCAGAGCTATGTTGCCCATGACGGAGACTTCAACCGCGACCCAAGAGGCCCTGGTGCAGCAACCGTCCGCCTGTAGCCAGAGCCCGCCTAGACCAGGGGCCGGAAGCTCGTTGACAAAGAAGCGCGGAAGCTGGAGCCAGTTGCCGGCCGGATCCACTGACCAAACAACGAACTCCGGTAGCACCTCTGCCGAGTGGAAGCGTGGCCGAGGAGGTCGTGCGACCACGACACGTCTCCCCTCATCGACGGGGCTACCACGACTGGATCGACCCCCACCACGTGCAGTGGCGCCACCCCGGGAGCAGGGGGCCACGACAGGAATTGCGGTGTGTTTGCGGGGGCGGCCGCGCCCCCGTTTAGGCGTCGGGGAGCCAAGCCCTTCACGAGGGGCCTTTCCTTTCTCCATGATGGAGAACCTCTTCGACGGCGCCATTGGAGTCGGTGGTGGAGCAGAGGAAGAAGAAGCGAGCGGAATGGGACGAGATGGGCGACGGGGGGTTTGCCCCCTCCCCATTTATAGCAGGAGAAGGCCAACCAGCACCCCCATGATCACAGGTAATGATGGTTTTCCTTGCATGTCGCAGGGACTTGTCAAGTCAGGCAGTTGTCGAGGAAACGTGGGGAAGCGAAGACGCCCACGTCCAATCAACCGCCACACGTTAACCGAGGCCGCAAGCTATGGGGGCCCGCAGCGCTCCGCGTTTGACCCTTTGGCTTCGCCCCGAAGCCAAGCCGAGAGCTCCTTGGGCCCGGGGGCTACTGTCGGCATCCTGGGAACGGGGGTCCCCAGACTTGCCTGCCTGCGGCCCGCGGCGTGGTTGGGCTGGCAGGTCTGTATAACCCATCTTCATCAACAAGGCATTCAAGACCCTCGCGAGGGGCCAAGTCTCGCGAGGCAGACGATGCAAGACCTCCTTAGGAGCGGCCTCGCCAAGCAGGCTCACGAGGGGTGGAGAGATCAAGGCAGGGCAAACCTCGCGAGATCCTCGTGACGTGAGCCATGACGATCGAGACCAGGCGGGCGTCAGCGTGCGCAGTGTCCTTGTTTCCTCTTTGGTGCCAAGGGGGCAAGCGCATGCGCAGAGTATCGAGGCATCAAGCAAAGGTTTCCATATTGGTGCAACGAGACCAAGACCAGAAGGACGACAGGACGGAGGTCACCATGGAGCCCAAGACGGCGTCATCACCAGAGACTTTGGTAGGCGAAGACCACCTTTTGTTAGGATAACTTGTACTAGTTGTCCCCTTTCGAATCGGCCATTGTAGGCTCCCTTCCCGCTCAATATTTGGGGAGAGGATCAGGGCCTATATAAGTAGAACTAGCCACCACAGTGAAAAGGGGAAGGAAAGAGAGAAAAGAGAGGACCTGAGAGATCCAAGATCATCTCACCAACACAAGTTCACCAAGCACAAGAACACCTCAACCTCAGGAGGTTGTTCTTCCCATTGTAACTGTTTTTCATCAGCCCAAGAGGCAATCCACCACCACCACACTGGAGTAGGGTACTACACCGCAACGGTGGCCCGAACCAGTATAAATCTTGTGTCTTTCTGTGTTGTGAGTTCGTTGAGTTCTTCTGTGTGATCTTAGAGAGATAGGGCGTGGATCGATAGGGAGAAAACCTTCGCGCGCACCCCAGTGTTCAAACCTCAAGGGTCTGCCGGAACACGTGATCCGACAATTGGCACCGGCTTTGAAGCAGCGCGACAGCTGAGAGAGCGCTACTTTCCGGTGCACGCGACTGCTCCGCATCGAGGCCGGCCATAGTTTGGATGAGTCCCTATCATGGGGAACCACACTAGCTGCGATGATATGGACTCTCGTTTACCACAGTTATGGATCATTCCATCTATGAAGAACACATGGGACTGGAACTACGAGACGGACATGTACCCAGGAGTGGACATACGAACCTGAGTAATGTAGCGTAGTAAGTGAAATAAAAAGGCACAAATAGTATGAACATGCGTGGCATATAGGCATTTGTCTCTTACTACCACTAAATGTTGTACGTGCAATGCATGGTGATGTTATGATGTATGTGCCTAAGTACTCTACTACTACTATATTAATTGGAGGCACATATTAGGTTTTATATTTGTTTACGTGTATGCCCCGAGACCTTCCAACTAGACGCGTCTTTCTCTCCAGGTCGCACTTTGTATCGTTCATTCCACTAGTACTACTGTGTGTGGTCTCCGACCTAGAAGTGGAAGAAGTGGAGACGCTCTACCACGTTGTTCATGTCCCACTCCTTTCGCTAACGTGTGGGACATCCAGCACATGCCGTGTTCCTTCGTCGTAAGAGTTGAAACACTAGCATTCATCAAAAATAAAAAAATAAATATAAATCAGCAGTGATACTATACCACGCGGTTTCCTTGCTCCTCGATATCGGAAAGAATACTTTCGTTCGCCGACATGCATGTGGGATGTCGACCATCCTGGTCCACTTGCCATGCACACAGAACTCCAAGGGAGAGTCACCCCGGTCGTCGTGCCGCAGTAATAATGACTAATGAGCCGTCAAATCACAGGCCCATCCTTTTCCAATGTGAAGTTGCTCGGATGATGAAACCATCATGACTTCGTTGAATTCCGCTTCTTGAAGAAAACTACCGTACCAGCAGTACTACTAGCTAAAGTAGTACTGTACTCCAGTAGAGGCCTCCTTTGGTTCATAGGATAGGAATTTTATAAGAATACGAAAATCATAGGAAGTGAGATGACATGCATCTCAATTCCTATAGAGAAAGAGATGCCATTTGATGCGTAAGATATGAATTTTTCCATTGAGTCTAGGCTAATGTACTGGTAATTTGCTCTAAAAACTACAGTAATAACTAGTACTGGTACATGCTCATAATCTATTTATATATAAAAAGCGCTTGATGGGGTTACCAGAAAAAGAGAAATATCCTAGAAAATCCTACAAAAATCAGAACCATCCAACCATTTATTTAATAGACTACAAAATTTCAGCCATTAGATATGTTTTAGGAGGGTAAATTACCCACCACTGCCATTATAAGAGAAAAAAACGTTTCATTCACAATGACTAATTATAATAGAACAAATCTAGCATGGGACTCCTTAGAAAGAAAGAAACAATCTCAAGTCCAAAAGAAAAGAAAAGAAACAAACAATCTAACGTGGGATTTTGCTCACGAAGAAAAAAAAACCCTCAGACTTTCCTTAAAAAAATATAGCTAGCGTGACATGAGCTGATACCTTTCTATATACATGCATGCATTCCTCCCTTGCTAGCGTAGGACTCTCCAAAAATAAAATCTTCGGGTTGATGACTTTCTATATACTAAAATTTACAGCCATTAGATATGTTTTAGATTGAAAAATTACCAAGCACTACTATTATTAGAGGAAACTTTTCATTCACATTGACTAATTATAATAGAGCAAATATTACGTGGGACTTTCCTCACGAAGAAACAAAAAAATCTAACATGGGACTTTGCTCACAAAGAAAAAAAATTAGTGTCGGACTTTCCTAAATAAAAAGAAGCTGGCGTGACATGGGCTGATGCCTTTTTCTATATACATGCATGCATTCCTCCCTTGCATAGGACTCGCCTGCAAAAAAAGGACTCTACAAGAAAAAAATCTCCAAGTTGTTGCCTTTCTGTATACATGCATCCGTACATCTTAAACATGATCTAAAATGTCAAAATATCTGCTTACATCTATTTAAATGCATTTTAAACGTGTTCTAAAATATAAAAATATTTGGAAACATTATTTCACGTGTACATCTCCGCAAAAATATGTGGGCGGCACAAATTTTACGAAAATATGTCTTTTTTATTTTGCATCCTAAAAAGACAAAATTTTGTTTTGGATAAAAGTTTTCCATGAGACATTAATTTTTCTTTTTTGTATGGGCAAAAAAAAAACGTTTTTCCGTGAAACTTTCTCGTGCACATAGAATCTAGAGATGTACCGTGCAACTTTTTTTTTAAAAAAAATTGGCATTTAGAAATGTGTTCACCCATGTATTTTCCATGCATTCTTCCCTTACTATATGGATGTGTGACAAACAACTATGCAAGTACTTTCTTTTAAGCTAGTGTAGGACATGGGCTGATGCATTTATACATGCATGCATTCTTTCCATGATACATGTATGCATGAAAAAAAAACTACATACATTACTCTTATCGGGTCCTCTGGTCATCTATAATACCTAAATAGTTGATCCCCACTACTTCTAATTCTCTCAACATGCAAGCCATTTACCTCACCATGTCTGCCACGTCATTATCCACCCACAATATTTTTCAGCCCATGCAAACCTTATTCCATTAATCACTAATTCTCTCAATACGCAAGCATCCCACTTCAGCATACACTTTAACATTTTTTAAACCCATGCAAACCATACCAATATATTTATTTTTGCCACTGGACATATCTAGTAGATCACATAATTATTTAATTTATTTACTTCCTAAAGGTTGTGAAATGCCCTCATTTACATAGAATACAAGTACAGAATATTTATATGTTAAAATTCGTAGCTTTTGATTTAGATCCTTTCCTTCATATATAAGTCATCTGTAACTAAACTTTATAACCCTGCAGCAACGCGCGGGGAAATTACCTAGTTTTTCCTATGAGGAGCTACAATATCTCCTCCGGCAGTATGGAGCGGAATGACCAAAGCAGGAATATGGCTTCAAATAATTCAAACTTTTAGATTAAAATTATTTTGTAAAATTTACCCACCATTGCAATATGATTGGAAGAATGCTTCTTTGGCTTTTGATCACTATGTCGGGCTGTCGGCCACACATGTCATGTTACATCAATGGAAAGATGAATTCTTCATCCTTGCATGGAATTATGTTTGTATGATTTGTGCACTGAGAAAGTTTTAGCAATACCTCATCCATAACTTTCTCCCATCGAAAGTAGCGACATCTCATTGCCCGGGTAAGTTGATGACCGCCTAATGATGTAAACCTGTACTGTAGCACCAACGTGTATGTACCAACATTACACCTGACCTAAAGATTGACTTAATATCTTCCACGTGTGCATATGATGGACGGATCAATCTGTATTATCATTCCATGCTACAATTATTGTTTTCCGTACGTATGATGAGCATAAGATTATGTGTCAACATCATTCATCTAATTATGCATACCATACATGCATGCATTGATACTATACATAACGGACACTACAAATGAAAACGGTAAAATAAAATAAAAAGGAAACAAGAAAAAAAATCTCAGAAGTAAAATGCCTGATTTTTTGAAACTATCATAGTTATAAGAAAGTAATACATGGTAATGACACTATAATATATCCATTAATAGCTACGTAAAGGAGTTGACATATACGTATATCTCTCATGTTATATATTAGACTAATATAATATGTCACGAAATTAAGTCAAAATCCTAATTAAGCATGAACATTAATAGTTATTTCATAATTGAGTGAATATAGTTAGTTTACTCATGAACAATTATGACATCATATCTTAAAATCGCTTTAGGGGCTTACCAGAAAAAAATGATATATTGACAATGATCTGTTTCCTAATCATCATAGTTTTAATTAGACTGAACACACATGTTTCCACAAAAACAATCGCAGAATTTGTAATTATACCAACACATATCATAGTAGTAACAGATTGCTATTATTTTATAAATATATCATAGTTGGTATAATAAATTAAATGTTTGAGACCTATTACCAAAATAGATCTTATTTGGTCATCACCCAATGCAATACGATAGTTAAAAAATAATTTTGTATTTGTGGTTGTTAATGTGAGAAGGAGAAGGGTTCCGTATAATCTACAAAATATGGAGAACGGAGGCCATAAGTCACATAATCCATTTTAGGGTGATTGAGCTGCATTTGGTGGCATGAGAGAGCCACATCTCAAAATTATGCGGTCCATGAGGGTGGTAGTGCGAGAGAGATCCTAGGGTCCACAAATTATGATGCCTGCAGTAAACATGAAAGGAAAGTTAGCAAATTATTTCACAAATAAAGTTCCACCCAAATCATCATGGCAATATATATTGTGTGAAAGAGTACGTGGTTATTCAAAAGATCGAATAAAAACATTGAATCCACGATTTATGACGAATCTAGAAAAAAGTTAACACAACAAAGAGCTTTGCCGGCGCAACACAACATAGAGCTAGCCCGCACAAGAAAATAGTAAATACCGGTCACAAGAAAATCATTTGAAAATGTTTCTAGGATAGGAATTATTGTGTCCACTTAAGGTCTAAACCATAATAAATTCAGTTAAATAGGAATGTGTTAGTAGTGATGATCGACACAAATATGTACTTAATATGGCTTGGAACTGAAATTCATGATATGTGGAAAGTTCTAGTTTTGTACATTGTGCATAATATAAAGCATTGATTTTCTCCGTTGTGGATTTGGATTTTATAGAAAATGCTTAGAACTCATAAATATTTCAACAAAAGTAACCATGATAAGAAGTGTGACATGAACTTGCATCACAAGGTTAGGAACATGTATGACATTAAATTTATGACTCCAAAGCCTCTTGCACTAAACATGTGTAACGAACTATGGATAAAGCCATGTTCTCAAAAGTCTTATATTTGTAAATTTCATCTCATTTGATCCCAATTTTTCTTTAGATAAAAATAATCTTATGTTCTCATTATTAAACTTTCTAACGATCTAGCCCGCGCATCGAGCGGGCCACTTTGCTAGTTAATTAAACAAACGTACGGAAGACAGAGACACACATACTAACTACTAGTACTACTACTTCTCACATGCTGGCCAGATGTCGTCGTTCTCCTACCTGGCTTTGTCGGCGACACCCCACCGTGCTTGGATCTCCACCGACCTCTTCGCAACAGTGCGTGCGTCCTCTTCTTTCTTGTGGCAGCGGACCTCTCTTTTCTTGAGTGATTTCTGCCTTTTTCGCTCCCTCTGTGCAGCTTTGGCCGCCTCTTGTTGTACCGCCCATTCGGCCTTGGCAGTTTTAAAGTCCACCCACATAGGTGTGAGGTCGCGAGCGGCCATGAACGACGCTTGGCGAGAGCTCTGGGGTGAAGTGGCCGGACAACCGTATAGTGCATTTGTTTGTCAAGAGCTCAAGGACAGAAGACGAAGGAAATTTGGATTCCCCTTCAATCCTGATCATTTATTACCAAGTAAAATGCATTGGCGATCATCGAACTTGTCTTGATAGCTCACTTTGATCATTGTATATGAGATATGGTGATTATACGGTCACTGGCTCAGGTATAGCTCCGTATTTGTCTAGTTGACGAGTCAAACAGTCCGCATGCGCCTCATCAGCTCATGTTCTGTATCTATCTATCTATGCCGGCCTACATGTTAGTGGAGAAAGAAATAAAAACCAAAATTATGCGTATGTGAGGAATCAAACCACGGACTCGTCGCTGCAATGCACACTCGTCAGCCAAATGAAATGAAACACTTTGCGTTAAATGCACATACCGATTTTTTATATTATATGTGATGCACACATTAGCGCACACCGTCCATAGAGGCAAGTAGCATGTACGCATGCAGACACTCACGCTCACGCTGTCAAACCATGCTAATGCACGCACGCCGCCCTCTCAATCAAAGTCCTACTCATGGCGCAACGCAAACGGCGAGCCTGTCACCTGCGCGCCCCGGCGGTGATTAGTGTTTATACGTTTGCTGGTGGCCTCCGTGAACACCTAGCATGTATTCACCTGGCTCAACATCAACGGTCATACTCGTGCTTGGGCGCCGAGCTGCTCGACATTAGCCATGGCTCTGCACACGATGCGACGACGTGACTCGGTGCCTTGCTCATGTATATCATCCATCACAACGACAATCTATAAAATAACCTAGCTAGAGAGGGTACTATGGTACCTATATATGTATCGTGAGCGACCGATCATAGTGCCACTGCACACGAGTGTGTGTTTGATAGATTCGTCCATTATTCGTAAGTTATGCATAGTTGTGTGGTGTCTAATGGTGCTCGTCGAAGGCTAGCTGGCGACAAGAGCGGTTGCATGGACGCCTGGTTGTCAATACGTGCCGCATACGCTTCAAAGGCTCGTCATCAATGAGTTCACATTTTACCACCATGTCAGTGTCTGACCGCCCTGGCCTACCGAAAACCCTTCCATCGCTAGCGCATGCTTCCCGCCTGAAACGGTCACCATCTCTCCAGAACATCAATGCCGCATTCATGGGACTTAACTGCAGGTGCAGTTGGTGTGTCACTGACATGCGGGCCAGATGTCTGTTGGGTCCACATGTCAGTGACCCAACTGCACCTGCAGTTAAGTCACTGAAGCAGTGTCCGCATTCACGCCCAACGCCACCTCTCACTAGCGCCGGCATTGCAGCAGCACGACGACCGAGAGAGCGCCACCCGCGTTGCATCCCGGTGCAAACGACTGCTCCGCGTTAACGACACCACGACCATCCTTCCGTCCCCTGCCCACATTAATGACACACGGCTGCCGACGAACCTACTCCAGCGCCAGCCGTCCATCCGTCTGTCGCGGCTCATTGCCATTCGCCCGCTATATTAACTTGAGCCCCAGCTCCCAGCCATAGCCAAAGACCCACACTCATTCTCCACCGGTCCCTTCCTTCTGTCGGCACCACTCCAACCATGGCCTCTTGGTGCTCCAAAGCTCTCTTGGACGTACTGTCGCAGGAGCAGATGAAGGACATCGGCGGCTCCGCTCTGGGCGCGCTCCAAAGCTCTTGGACGTACTATCACAGGAGCAGACGAAGGAGATCGCCGGCTCCCCCCCCCCCGGCCGCCCTCCGCCGCCACGACCACGAAGCCGGTGCGTGTGCATGGGTGCAGCCCGTAGCGAGGATGAGTAGTACACGGTAGGTCGCGGCCACTCTGGTCCCAGGAAGGCCACCGCTCCTCCACTCAGTCAATGCCAAGCTTGGTGGGGTAAACATCGGCGTCCGATTATCCACTTGACGGCGACATGGAGGCAGAAATCTTCAGAACCTGGTGCTCCGGACGAGGAGGTTATCGAGGCGGAGCTAGACAAAGCCGAGGTGGATGAGAGAGGAGGCAAAGGCAATGGTCGGCGTTCTCGGGGCTCATGGCCGGACACGGTGGTCGGGCACCGGCGATCGTTTAGATTAGGTTTACAGTAGGTTTTAGTATCGTTTGTGCGAAATATTAATGAATTTCATCCAGTTTATAGGAAATGTTTTTGAAATGTAATGAATTTCATACAGTTAATTTGAAATTTGCTTTGTTTGCACAAATTTCATCCGGTTAGGTCATGTAGTTGTCGGAAGGTATGCGGGCAGCATTGGATGGCATCCTCTGGCATCAGTGTCCTCGGACAAATGCGGTGTAATTTCGTCCGCCGTGTTTCGCACCCCTCCCATGTAAGAGTGTAGACTCTTGTTTACATAAAAATGGAGCAAGTGGACGACACTGTTGTTGGGGAACATAGTAATTCAAAACAATTCCTACGATCACACAAGATCTAACTAGGAGATGCATAGCAACGATAGGGGAGAGTGTGTTCATGTACCCTCATAGACCAAAATTGGAAGCATTTAGTAACGCGGTTGATGTAGTCGAACGTCTTCACAATCCAATCGATCCAAGTACCGAATGTACGGCACCTCCGTGTTCAGCACACATTCAGCATGATGACATCCCTCAAGCTCTTGATCCAGTAGAGGGTCAAGGGAGAGTTCCGTCTGCACGACGGCGTGGCGACGGTGTTCGTGATGTGATCCGTGCAGGGCTTCGCCTAAGCACTATGACAATATGACCGAGGTGGTAAACCATGGAGGGGGGCACCACACACGGCTAAAAGAAATCTTGGTGTGCCTTTGGGGTGCCTCCCGCCCCCGTATATAAGGGGGGAGGAGGTGGCCGGCCCAAGGGGGGCGCGTCAAGGTGGGAGTCCTACTTGGACTCCTAGTCCAAGTAGAATTCGACCCCCTCCTTCCAACTAACGGAAAGGGGAAAGGGGGAGAGGGAGAAGGAAAGGGGGGCCGCGCCCCCAACCATAGTCCAATTCGTTTTGGGCTTGTGGGGCGTGCCCTACCTCTTGTGGCAGCCTCCTTCTCTCCACTATGGCCCGATAGACCCATTAACTTTCCCGGGGGGTTCCGGTAGCCTCCCGGTACTCCAAAAAATCCTTGAACCTTATCGGAACCACCCCGGTGTCCGTATATAACCTTTCAATATATCAATCTTTACCTCTCGACCATTTCAAGACTCCTCATCATGTCCGTGATCTCATCCGGGACTCTGAACAAACTTCGGTCACCAAAACACATAACTCATAATACAAATCATCTTCGAACGTTAAGCGTGCGGACCCTATGGGTTCGAGAACTATGTAGACATGACCGAGACACATCTCCGGTCAATAACCAATAGCAGAACCTAGATGCTCATATTGGCTCCTACATATTCTACGAAGATCTTTCTCGGTTAAACCGCATAACAACATACGTCATTCCGTTTTTCATCGGTATGTTACTTGCCCGAGATTCGATCGTCGGTATCATCATACCTAGTTCAGTCTCATTACCGGCAAGTCTCTTTACTCGTTCCGTGATGCATCATCCCGTAACTAACTCATTATTTACATTTCTTGCAAGGCTTATAGTGATGTGCATTACCGTGAGGGCCCAGAGATACCTTTCCGATACTCGGAGTGAGAAATCCTAATCTTGATCTATGCCAACTCAACAAACACCATCAAAGACACCTGTAAAGCATCTTTATAATCACTCAATTACGTTGTGATTTTTGATAGCACACAAAGTGTTCCTCCGGTATTCGGGAGTTGCATAATCTCATAGTCAGAGGAACATGTATAAGCCATGAAGAAAGCAATAGCAATAAAACTAAACGATCATTGTGCTATGCTAGCGGATGGGTCTTGTCCATCACATCATTCTCTAATGATGTGGCCATGTTCATCAAATGGCAACACATGTCTATGGTTAAGAAACTTAACCATCTTCGATTAACGAGCTAGTCAAGTAGATGCATACTAGGGACACTTTGTTTGTCTATGTATTCACACATGTACTAAGTTTCCGGTTAATACAATTCTAGCATGAATAATAAACATTTATCATGATATAACAAAATATAAATAACAACTTTATAATTGCCTCTAGGGCATATTTCCTTCAGTCTCCCACTTGCACTAGTGTCAATAATCTAGTTCACATCGTCATGTGATTTAACACTAATAGTTCACATCTTTATGTGATTAGTTCACATCGCCATGTGACTAACACACAATGGGTTTACTAGAGGCAATAATCTAGTTCACATCGCTATGTGATCAACACCCAAAGAGTACTAAGGTGTGATCATGTTTTGCTTGTGAGAAAAGTTTAGTCAACGGGTCTATCATATTCAGAGCCGTATGTATTTTGCAAATTTTCCATGTCTACAATGCTCTGCATAGAGCTACTCTAGCTAATTGCTCCCACTTTCAGTATGTATCTATATTGAGACTCAGAGTCATCCGGATCGGTGTAAAAGCTTGCATCGATGTAACTCTTTACGACGAACTCTCCATAACCTAGAAATATTTCCTTGGTCCTCTTAGGTAACTAAGGATAACTTTGACCGCTATCTAGTGATCCACTCCTGGGTCACTATCGTACCCCTTTGCCAAACTCATTGCAAGGTACACAATAGGTCTGGTACACATCATAGCATACTTCATAGAACCTATGGCTGAGGCATAGGGAATGACTTTCGTTCTCTTTCTATTTTCTACCGTGGTCGGGTTTTGAGTCTTACTCAACTTCATACCTTAGAACTCAGCAAGAACTCCTTCTTTGACTGATCCATTTTGAAGTCCTTCAAAATCTTATCAAGGTATGTACTCATCGAAAGTCTTATCAAGCGTTTTGATCTATCTTTATAGATCTTGATGCCCAATATGTAAGTAGCTTCACTGAGGTCTTTCATTGAAAAATTCGTATTCATGTATCCTTTTATGCTATCCAGAAATTCTGTATTATTTCCAATCAACAATATGTCATCCACATATAATATCACAAATGCTACAGAGCTCCCACCCACTTTCGTGTAAATAAAGGCTTCTCCAAAAGTCTGTATAAAACCATATGCTTTGATCACACTATGAAAGCATACATTCCATCTCCGAGATGCTTGCGCCAGTCCATAAATGGATCACTGGAGCTTACACACTTTGTTAGCACCTTTACGATTAAAAAACCTTCTGGTTGCATCATATACAACTCTTCTTTAAGAAATCCATCAAGGAATGTAGTTTTGACATCCATTTGCCAAATTTCTTTATCATAAAATGCGGCAATTGGTAACATGATTCGGACATACTTTAAGCATAGATACGAGTGAGAAACTCTCATCATAGTCAACACTGTCGGTTCAATATCCGTCGTATCTCGTAGTAGGGGTCCTAAGCTAGGCGTCTTGGAGCGATGGTAACATGGACACAGGATTTTACCCAGGTTCGGGCCCTCTTGATGGAGGTAAAACCCTACATCCTGCTTTTGGTTATATTGATATGGGTGTAGTACGGAGTACACGTATCTACCACGAGATTGTAGTAATGAATATGAGATTGTCTATTGACTAGCTTGGCCTCGGTTTATATATGCAGCGTAGGCCTAGGGTTTAGAGGAGTCTTTGTCTTGGGCGCGAAGTCTTGTGGAGTCTTCCTTGTATGCGACATGGGCTGTCCAAACTGGCCCAATAGTGAACCACCATGGGAGTCCTCGGCACGATACACCTGTTCGGGAGACAACGTGTTGAGTACCCCCTAGTCCAGGACACCGTCAGTAGCCCCCTGAACCAGTCTTGAAGTTGGGGACGCTCCTCGATTCTTCCAAACTGTTCCTCATATTCGGTCATCGGTCTTGAAAACTGGTTCAACAAATCTTCTCATATTCGATCTTGAGGATCGCCAAAGTAAATCCGAAGAGTTTACACGTCGGGTATCTGAGGAGCCCCTTTAAGTTTCTGGCCTTTATCAATGCCCTGTTATTTTTAGGCCACACATCGGGTTTGAAGTTGTTCCCGGGCGGCAGTGTCCTCTTGCGTCCGAGCTCCAACGTCGGACTATATTCGAGGTATCTTTTCCAGCCGAGCACCAACGCTGGAATGTATCCAAGCTCCAACGCCGGACTGTATCCGAAGAGTATTGTTATAGCCGAGCTTCAACGCCGAACTGCATTCGAGCTCCAGCGTCGGACTATATTCGAGCTCCAACGCTGGACTATGTCCAAGCTCCAACGCCGGACTATATCCGAGGTGTCATAAATCACCTTGGTTCAAAAAAGGCTGAAGAAGTTTAGCCGAGCTTAATGCCGAAAGTGCCCTCTATGGAGCCAGCTACTGGCGCCCGAGCTTTATGCCGGACTGCTTCCGAGGTGGTGCACCACCTCGACTGCGGGCCAATTTTTTGCCAATATTTTTTATTGGTGCAATTTATTCTCTGTCGAGATATATAGCCAGTAGCCCTCAAGGTGTGTATCGGTCTAGAACCCGAGATGCACCTGAAGGATGACATAAGACCGCTGATCCCAGTAGCCCCTGAGACTCAGGTTGATTCGCAAAATCGGCATGAGGATCAACTCCTAGCTCGATAGAATACTTCAGGACACAAAAAGCGGTGTGCAAAGTCCTCGAGACTCAGGTTGGGTGCGGCCGACCAACCTGAGGATCATAATCTCCTCGAACACTATATTGCACTTAAATTTTCTGCATTGGGTTGCCAATGCAGTAGCCCCCCAAGAATTGGGTTGGGCAACATGGCTGACCCTAGGATCGTACCTCCTTGGGAGCTAGTTCAACTTTCATGTATCTTTTGACAATACCGAGGTGGGGTTCGGCAGAAAATATGTCGAACTGTAGTTTTAGAAAAGAGTTTCATGCCTAACACCTCAACCAAGAGAATGTCCTGCTTCCTGAAAGGAAAACATAAAATAGGTGAAAAGATGTTATAAGCTCAAAGGACAAAAACAGGCGTAAAATTTTTTACGTCTAGATTGAATCAATTTGTTCTGGTGCCAATTAGAAATTTCTTAAAAGTGTACTTCCGTCGTGCTTTGACATGACAAATCCGATCTCTAGACTTCAAGTGGGTCAGACTTTGGCTTCAACCTCCCTATCCCGAAGGCGGAGTGTTTCTCAGGCCAGTTTAGCGAACTAAACGCGAGCGGCTTTAGAGAGAAACCAGGCTACCCGGCTATTGATCATACACCTGAGTCGATAAAGGAGTGGTAGAAAAAGACTATGCAACGACTAATAAAAATGGCTCATACTAATTCAAGAGCCCCCAAGTGACTTGGGTAAAAGAATTTTATCTATAATGAGTGTATGTACCGAAGTACTTATATCATATCTGTGTTCACCCGAACTTTAAACGCGTCTTAACCGACCGTCGGATTCTCCCTCTTCGGCCAAGGGCCGAAAAGTGTTATGTACTCCACCTATCGAGAATATTGACGGTGTTTTCGATAACCAGGCAATCAGGTCATAAGGCTGTAACAGACAAAGCCCGCTCAGGGAACTTATGCTATATTACTGACGAAGTGTAAGAAGCATCTTCGAAGAAAATAGTACCTCCACCAATACCTTTCTTCGGTTGCTCATTGTTACTATGAGACTTGTGCAATAGATTTTTTGTATTCATGAGTTTCGTTGTGTGCCAACCATAATTGAAAACAATAAGAGCGCTAGCTTTCGGCTTCACCCAGTCTAAGGTACTAACTCGGATGACCCGGTAGTAACAATCTCAGAGGTGCTCCCTTTACCCCCTAGTCGAACAATCGGGAACATAGGGGTAAGCACAGGAGCCAGGCAACCCAGCTTGTGAAACACTTAAGTCAACATGGTGCATATTGTGGCGTAATACATGAACAAGGAATGAAGCCATACAAGTATAATCATATGCAAGAGGAAAGGCTTCATGAAGGAAGCCCCCAAGTAAACGGGGTATTTGAATTTGTGTGTCACAAACAAAGTGTTGACATACAACTTTTTGCCAAAAAGGTATAATGCTTGGTCGAGCCAAACAAAATTTAAAACTGAAAGTTTTTGAGCACGAAAGCAACTTAGCTGGTTAATGTGCTCGGTGTTGATGGTGTGATCCGGGCTTGTGGCGAGATGAAGACGCCCATTGATCTCTGACAGATCTGACAAGATTCGCAATCCTTGACATGGCCGAGGTCCTAGCCCCCAGGCCCCAGGTGTCCGGGCAAAGAGTTCAGCAATCTAGAGAAGTGACACGGCTCGGCCGATGTGGTATGGAGAAGCCCTCAATCTAGCCGAGCTGGCGGAGTAGGTCGGCAAGGTGATCGCGTGACGTACTCGAAATCGATAGCGGTTCGAAATGTAACTGACCCCGGGAAATTTGCACGGAAAAAACCATGCAAACCAGCAAAAAAGAAAAACAAAATTCTGTAGAAATAGTATACAACACGTGTAATTAGGAGAAATACAACCTGATCCGTAGGCTAGCGAGAAGACATTAAAATCTGAAGTGAGAGATTGGCACCGTGTTTGCATGAAGATCAAGCAGACCTTGAAATCCGCACTGAAGGCGGTACGACATACCGCGGTTGGATGCTGACGGGCAGCATCAATACCGAATCCCATCCTCACATGGAATGGTGGCCTCTATGCAGTCTCCTTGGATGGGTTGCCGGACAGATCTCCCCCCCCCCTTTTTAATTAAACTAGAGGACGAAACAACTGAAAAGTGCAGATAAGGTGGATGGACTAGCCAAAAGTGCAACCTCGTTCAACCTTTATAATTAAATGGTAAATAGTAAATAAAAGGAAAGATAGATGGAATCTTCCCTGTATGGTGCCACCGCTCTGGATCGCCATCGACCGGTCCTCCTGCGGTGCATGATCCTTTAAAGGATCGAGGTCCCAGCCCCCGATCCCGTCCCGAGGTGTCCGAGCGAAGAGCTCGGCACTCCAAAGTAGCAACACAGCACGACCGCCGTGGAGAGGTGAAGTTCTCAGTTTAGCCGAGGAGAGAAAGTAGGTCGGCAGGATGACAATACAACTTGGTCGACGGAAGCGGGATGACGACGTCGGCACGTCAAGGTGACCGCGTGACGTAGCCGAAGTCGACTACCTGCACACATAAAATAGTGCAAGCGGAGAGAGAAAAAATATTCTATTTAATTGACATAAGTGAAGTAAATAATCAAAGGAATTTGGCCTGTGCGCCAAAGACCCGACGAGGTAGTGCTCTCTGAGAAATGCGATCGGGCGATGCCAATGCCCTCCCGGCGACTAATGTGACGAACAAGTTGCCATGGAAATTGGACCACTGAGGCAATGATGCACGCCAATAAACGTCGGATGGTGGTCATAGCACGATCACTATTAATTTTCCTACATTCATAAGGTAGTGCAGGAGGAAAATAAAATAAACAATCCTTTATATAATTTATTTATGCAAAATAAATAATTTGAAAAATATGGCCTGAGCGCCGAGGTTGGCACGACGGAGTGGCGGCGCAAAGAGGCTGGTGCAAGGACGCGTGCCGAAGTGACGACACAACTTGGTCGGCATGGGCGAGACGATGACGTTGGCTCGCCAAGATGGCAATGTGGCGCAGTCTAGGTCGATTCAATGCGGACCATCGGTGCGGGACAATGAAGGCGTGACGGAGTCCCAACTCGCATAGCAATACAGATTCCAAACGCGGTGTTCATCAGACCGCGAATAGAAAATAGGTTTGACCATCACGTTGGCCGAACTGCGACCTGCGTATACAAAAAACAGTACAACCAATTTGCACGATACAGATTGAGCAATAGGAACAATACCACCTATTTTTATTTTGGCGTGTGTGTAGCTTGGTCTTCACAAGAAAGTACTAGTAAAGTAGTAGTACGGCTTCAAGTGCTAGCATAGTACTACTTTTCACACAGGGATCAAATCAAGCTCCCATGAAAAAGGTGCATGGAGACAGACCAAAGGTCAGATGTGTAGCTGTCCTCCATACTTAATAAAGTAATCAAAGAAAAGGGGAAGGATTGATCT
This sequence comes from Triticum aestivum, assembly GCF_018294505.1. Classification (NCBI taxonomy): domain Eukaryota; kingdom Viridiplantae; phylum Streptophyta; class Magnoliopsida; order Poales; family Poaceae; genus Triticum; species Triticum aestivum. The sequence goes on along the minus strand of NC_057812.1, from coordinate 448,105,380 downwards.
CCCTGTGGTTGCCGCATAGGTGAGTTCATGTCGGCCTCGGTGTATTAGGCGTGCGTGATCTCCTCGGCTACAGCACCGAACTCAGATCCTATGTACTACCTGACATGGACACGGCTGCCGCAGCTAATTTTTTTTATCCGGATCTAACTGCAGGCAGAGTAGTACGACACGGCAGCAATGATTTTGCAAAAAAAATCATCTACATGAAACCGATCTTACTGAAAAAACATCACCTGATCATCCCATCGATCCTTGATGAACACCCAGCAGGCTCTTAATGAAAGCACCAATGTCGGTTCAATATCTGGCGTATCTCGTAGTAGGGGTCCTAAACTAGGCGTCTTGGAGCGATGGTAACATGGACACATGATTTTACCAAGGTTCGGGTCCTCTTGATGGAGGTAAAACCCTACATCCTGCTTTTGATTATATTGATATGGGTGTAGTATAGAGTACACGTATCTACTAGGAGATTGTAGTAATGAATATGAGATTGTCTATTGACTAACCTGGCCTCGGTTTATATATGCACCATAGGCCTAGGGTTTAGAAGAGTCTTTGTCTTGGGCGCCAAGTCTTGTGGAGTCTTCCTTGTATGCGGCATGAGCTGTCCAAGCTGGCCCAATAGTGAACCATCATGGGGGTCCTCGTCCCGATACACCTGTTCGGGAGACGACGTGTTGAGTACCCCCTAGTCTAGGACACCGTAAAACACCTTGAACTTGTCAAAAACTTTTTGCGTCAATTCGAGCTTTGTAGATAGTAACACTACTATCAATGTCCGTCTTCCTCTTGAAGATCCATTTAATCTCAATAGCCCGCTGTCGGTGTCAAAACCGGAGGATCTCGGGTAGGGGGTCCCGAACTGTGCGTCTAGGCCGGATGATAACAGGAGGCAGGGAACACGATGTTTTACCCAGGTTCGGGCCCTCTTGATGGAGGTAAAACCCTACGTCCTGCTTGATTAATATTGATGATATGGGTAGTACAAGAGTAGATCTACCACGAGATCAAGGAGGCTAAACCCTAGAAGCTAGCCTATGGTATGATTGTTGTATATGGAGTTGATCGCCTACGGACTACAACCCTCCGGTTTATATAGACACCGGATAGGGTTAGGGTTACACAGAGTCGGTTACAATGGTAGGAGATCTTGAATATCCGCATCGCCAAGCTTGCCTTCCACGCCAAGAAAAGTCCCATCCGGACACGGGACGAAGTCTTCAATCTTGTATCTTCATAGTCCAGGAGTCCGGCTAAAGGTATAGTCCGGCTACCCGAACACCCCCTAATCCAGGACTCCCTCAGTAGCCCCTGAACCAGGCTTCAATGACGACGAGTCCGGCGCGCAAACTGTCTTCGGCATTGCAAGGCGGGTTCCTCCTCCAAGTCCTTCATAGAAGATTGTAAACACCAAGAGTAATGTCCAGCTCTGCAAAATAAGCTTCCACGTATCACCATAGAGAGAATAATATTAACACAAATCAAAACTACTAACGTATTCCGCAGTGTGTCATCACACTACGGCCAAGTCCTTTACTCGAATCATTTTTATTTTTCCACCTCAGCATGTTTTGCGAGGCGGTTTCCTTGGCACGTCTTGTCAAAGCAGAGATCGTGTACCCCCTTTATGGGATTCTCATCAATACGGACGTGGGTAACCCAACCGCGCCATTTATCACGGCGCTTGGGAGGCAAGCGAGTTTTACTAGGCTGGTGGGCACGCACAACCGCATCCGCCCATATAAGGGGATAAGGATCCACCTTTTTACCTACGCCTTCTTCCTCCTTTGCCTATCCATCTCCTGCGCACTCGAGCTCCAGCACCCAAGCCTGCACTTCCCACCTCAACCTTCTCCAGCAATGTCCGGAGCGGGAGGCAAGTGGATGGTCTCCTCCGCTACGGAGGGCCAAGTCAAGAAGCTAAGGAAGGCTGGATACCTGTCCAAGGACATCGCGCACCGGCTTCCCGAAAAGGGGCAGCTTCTCCCCACCCCAAGGCCCCATGAGAGGGTAGTATTTCTCCCCCACTTCCTCCGCGGACTGGGTTTTCCACTCCACCCATTTGTCCGGGGGCTCATGTTCTATTACGGCCTGGATTTCCACGATCTGGCCCCGAACTTCATCCTCAACATCTCGGCGTTTATCGTCGTGTGCGAGGCTTTCCTCCGTGTCCACCCTCATTTCGGCCTCTGGCTCAGGACCTTCAACGTCAAGCCCAAGGTGGTGCCCGACAGCCAGGCGGAGTGCGGAGGCGCCATGGCGGGCAAGATGGCCAACGTCCTATGGTTTGAGGGCTCTTTTGTGGAGACCCTAAAGGGGTGGCAATCCGGGTGGTTTTACATCACCGAGCCACGCGATCCAAAATGGACCGCAGCCCCCGAGTTCCGATCCGGACCCCCCACGCGGCTTATGTCCTGGAAAGAGACGGGCCTGTCGTGGGGTGACGAAAAAGAGGTGACCGGAATGCAAACATGCATCCAGTCCCTGGTGAACAAGCCAATCCGGCTTGTTAATGTAATCCAGGTTATGCTCGTCCGCCGGATCCTCCCGTGCCAACAACGGGATTTTAATCTGTGGGAATTCAACCCGACGCAGCACCAAACCCTTAGCAGGCTCTTTGACACGACGTACAAAGATGCCTGGAAGGTGCTATTCAAGGGCGCCGAGGCTCCCGCATCCGCTTCTGAGGACCGCGGATACAGCTCGTAGCGTCACGCTAGCGAGGTAAGCTATCTTCACCTTTTACAGGATGTTAAGCTTTCTTCATAGTTTGACTCTATGCGGGATCTAAACTCCCTTACCTTTGACAGGCTTGGCGGGCGATATCCGGACCGATTAACTGTCCGGCTCCGCTGCCCGAAGACCCAGCCCCAGCTCTACTAGTGAAGCTGCTAGTTCCGACGCCTTATGTGGTGCCGGAGAAGAAGGCCAAGAAGAAGAAGACCATGGGGGCTCGAAAGAGTGCTAGCAACGTGGTGGTGTCGGACTCGTCATCCGACGAGTCCGAGACGCCCTCTTCCTGTGAAAACGAGGAGGAGGAAGAAGAAAACTCCCCCCCCCCAGCGGAGGGAGGAGAGAAGAGGAAGGCCGCCCCAACGGGAGAGGCCGAGGGGTCTAGGAAAAGGAAGACCCCTCCGCCGGACTACTCCCCCGACGCCGAAGAGGGCGGAGAGGAGTGGCCAAACAGGGCCAAGCGTCCGGCGAAATCGTAAGTTCGGATATCAGAGTAACTCATGATGTTCCTTTGTTGCACAGCTTTCCCTAATGTCGAACGTAATTATGCAGCCCGCCCCGAGCCGAATTCAACGAACCGTTGGGCGGCTCCCTAGACTCATCGGACGTGAACTCAGTTCCGCCCGCTGTCTCCCCCCGCACTGCAGACGACGCCGAAGTGGCATCGCGACAAGCTCCGGGGCAGGAGGAGGTGGTCCCGGAGGAGCCGCAAGGCAACCTCCCGGACTCCAGGAGTGAAGGGATAAGGCCCCCCAGGGCTCCAAGTCCGGCTTTGTGCCGGACACCACGCTGGAATCTTCCACAGTTCCGGACCGCGGTAGGCGAACTCCTTCCAAGAGGAGCAAGCCTTCTGAGCTGGCGGCCTTCGTCCAACTGGAGGTGCCGGAGAATCTGCTGGAGGTGCTTAACGGCGCCTCCATCGATGAGGGGCACCGTACTATTATGAGTATGGTGATCCAGAAGGTTCAGTCCGCCAAGAGCGGACTGACTGAAGCTTGCGCTAGCCTTCTAACAGGCTTTGAGGTAAGTAAAAATATGTAAAAAATATTATCGCATAGACAGTAGCCCCTGATGCTCTGTTTGGCGTTTGGAAAGAAAAGCTGAATAGAGGATCTATTAAATATCGCAGGAGTCTAACAAAAAAGAGTCAATATGCGTATGCAGGCTTCGCTGCTATCCACCGCCGCACTGACTGCGGAGGTGGGTGTCCTGAAGCAGGACCTCGAGCGGACCGAGCGAGAGCTCGGCCTTGCCAAGCGGCGGCTCGAGGAGAGAGAAGGTAAGAATTACCTTACAGAAAAAGTGCCTATAAAAAGGCGTGATTGCAAAAAAAATAACAGGATTGTACTGCTTATTGTAGGGGCCACGACTGAGGTGTCGACCCTTAAGCAGGCGCTGTCTGAGGCCGAAAAGAAAATGGCCGCGGAGTGCACCGAGCGAGACAGACTTGGGGCTCAGGTCGGCGAGGTGCAGCAAGAGCTTCAGGCTCTCATGAAAAAACATGAGAGTTTGGAGTTTGAGCCAAAGGCGCAAGCATCCGAGCTCACGACGGCCCTTGAGACTGCCAAGTCTGCCAAGGCCGAAGCCCAAAAGGCCCTCCAAGAGTTGGAGGAGATGAGGAAGATAGCAGCGGGTAAGGCATTCTTCATGCAAAGCAGAAATATAAAAGTAAACTACTTGTTACTTACCCGAATCCGGAGCTCTCCAGGGGCATTCACAGATCTTCCCCGCAGCGTATCCGATGCCGCCGCATTCTACCGAGCTGAAGAGGGCAGCTCGACGGAGAAGGTGTTCTGGTCTCAGTATTCTGAGGCCGGACACCCTGTGCCTTTGAGCGACCAGCTGAAACAGCTGGTCGAGCTCCACAAGGCGGCCGAACAGGCCATGAAGGGCTTCATAGTTCGGCTGTGGCCCGGAGAGGCCCTGCCTGGGAGCTATTTCGGGCTGGTGCGGCGGCTGGTGGAGGCCTGTCCGAGGCTCGAGGTCATCAAGCGCTCCGTCTGCATCGAAGGTGCCCGTCGGGCCCTTGCCCGTGCAAAGGTGCACTGGGGTAAGCTGGACGGTGAGAAGCTTGTGAAGGACGGGCCGCCGCCGGGGAAGGAGCATCGCAAGCCCGAGAACTACTACAAGGATGTTCTTGCAGGTGCCCGCCTTGTGGCGGATGAATGTACCAAGGATGTGATTTTTGAATGAACTCGCTCGTGTTTATCCTGTGCGCTGAAAACTTGTTCATATGCGCTAAGCAATGCTTATTGAATTTAAAATATTACTTTCTGTGCGGCCGTTTATCAAAAAATTGAGAGATGGCCAGTCGTCGGCTTCTGCCCCCATGCCACTAGTGCTGGGGTGTTCGGGATAAACCTGAGCGCTCTTTTTCCCATAGTTGGGTCCTTCGAGGGAGGCGCTCAGCACAACGAACCAGGCAATCGGACTATAATGCTTGAACACTCTCACTTAGCCATAGAACTCTATAATTTTAAATTTCGGCGAAGCCCCTAGTTCGGAAGACCGAGTTCGGGGCGCTATCCACGCCTTGGCCGGACAAAGCCAGCTCCTCGCTCGAAGCGGCATAAGTCTTTAGGGACTCGAAAAACCTCTCGAACAGCGACCGGTCTCTCGCCTCATCATGACAGTCAGTTTTAGCTTTCTCCACTGAGGTGCTTAACCCAGCTGAACCGGGGCACAATCGCAGTGGTTCTCCTAGTGCTACCTTAGCCGATAGAGCGGAACGTAAGGCACCAAAACATAGGAGCCGGGCAAACCCAACTATTGACCCAAATCATGATTCGGAGCCGATGCATATAGTGCTATAAGTTCGGGGTGCCGCACTTGTGAAAGTGTACGGACTTCTCACACCATTATGAGGGGTACTGAAGCCCCTGGCGTGTTTGCCGTACCATGGTGTACGGGTGCAATCATGTCATTTAATAAACATATATGTGAAAAGAGGATAATGCAAAAAATAGACAAAAAGCTAAGCATTGTTTATAGAGAGGCTATTTATCAAAGCCGAACGATACAAATAGTGCGGTAAGCAAAAGATATTGGACTATTCAGTATGTCCTGACCAGGGGCAGGCCGCGGAATTGTATTTAAAACAGGTATACCGCTCGTAATAGAGACCACCTGGGAGTTCCATAATGCGGCATGGCTTGTCTGCCTCCCTGGATCTTGCATCGTTTGTGCGGCAGTCGAATTGCCGAACAGGTCGTCCGAAGTATGGAGTCCTGAAAGTAAGAAAAAATTAAAAAAAGAATCCGGCAGCCCCTAGTACGTTTTAAGCCGTATTTTGGGCGTGCCGTTATTGTGCCCCTTCCCCTGTGCCCATGGTATTTCAAGGGCGTAGTTATGTACGCGAGGTACTGGTTTCGCTATGTTGTGAAAGCTGGGGTTGGGGCCGCATTGCTACGCTTGCTCAGAGTGTGCCAGGCGGTCCTGCTGTGGGTTACTCCGGGCGCGCTTGGCAGTGTCTGGCTTTTTAATGGCCGGACTGGAGAATTGCCTGAGAAGGCTACTTTGTACCTCCGCTGTGAGAGCCGCCGTATGCTCCTCCATACGGAGGGAGCGTTCGGTGTTTCCGTTGACCGTAATTACTCCTCGAGGGCCTGGCATCTTGAGCTTGAGATATGCGTAGTGCGGAACCGCATTGAACTTTGCGAATGCGGTTCGTCCGAGCAGGGCGTGATAGCCACTGCGAAACGGGACTATATCGAAGATTAACTCTTCGCTTCGGAAATTGTCCGGGGATCCGAAGACCACGTCAAGTGTTACTGAGCCTGTACAGTTGGCTTCTACACCTGGTATAACGCCTTTAAAGGTCGTTCTTGTGGGCTTAATCCTTGAGGGATCTATGCCCATTTTCCGCACTGTATCCTGATAAAGCAGGTTCAGGCTACTGCCGCCGTCCATGAGGACTCTTGTGAGATGAAATCCGTCGATGATTGGGTCGAGAACCAATGCGGCGAAGCCGCCATGACGGATGCTAGTGGGATGGTCCCTTCGATCAAAAGTGATCGGGCAGGAGGACCATGGGTTGAACTTTGGGGCGACTGGCTCCATCGCGTATACGTCCCGTAGCGCACGCTTCCGCTCCCGCTTGGGAATGTGGGTTGCGTATATCATTTTCACTGTCCGCACTTGTGGGGGAAAGCCCTTCTGTCCATTGTTGTTCAGCGGCTTGGGCTCCTCATCGTCGCTGTGCAGCCCCTTGTCTCTGTTTTCGGCCCTTAACTTGCCTGCCTGCTTGAACACCCAACAATCCTTGTTAGTGTGATTGGCTGGCCTTTCGGGGGTGCCATGTATCTGGCACAAGCGATCGAGTATTCGGTCCAAACTGGACGGGCCCTGAGTATTCTTTTTGAATGGCTTTTTCCGCTGACCGGATTTATAGCCTTTGAATCCGGCATTGACTGTCGTGTCTTCATTACTATCGCTGTTAACGCGGCGTTTGTGCTTATTCCGATGTGTCCTGCCACTTTTGTCCTTGGTATCCGAATTACCAGGGTTCTTTGATAAGTTGTTACTATGAGCTAGCTAGCTGTCTTCTCCCGTGCAAAAGCGGGTCATGAGTGTCATGAGGGCTGCCATGGATTTCGGCTTTTCCTGTCCCAGGTGCCGGGCAAGCCACTCGTCGCGGATGTTATGCTTGAAGGCTGCTAGGGCCTCTGCATCCGGACAGTCGACTATCTAGTTTTTCTTTGTTAGGAACCGTGTCCAGAATTGTCTGGCCGACTCCTCTGGCTGCTGAATTATGTGGCTTAAGTCGTCGCCATCCGGCGGTCGCACGTAAGTGCCCTGGGAGTTGTCGAGGAATGCGGCTTCCAGGTCCTCCCAAGAACCGATTGAGTCTGCTGGCAAGCTGTTAAGCCAATGCCGGGCCGGTCCTTTAAGTTTGAGCGGGAGGTATTTGATGGCGTGTAGATCATCGCCGCGTGCCATGTGGATGTGAAGGAGATAATCCTCGATCCATACCGCCGGATCTGTTGTGCCATCGTATGATTCGATGTTTACGGGTTTGAAACCCTCTGGGATTTTATGATCCATTACTTCATTCGTGAAGCATAGCGGGTGTGCGGCGCCTCTGTACTGGGCTATATCACGACGCAGCTCGGAAGAGCTATGTCTGTTGTGTTCGGCCCGGCCGGATTTGTTGTATCCGGAGTGAAGATCATTGTCACATGCCGTAGGGCGCCTGCGCGATCCGTAGATCGATCTTGTTTGTCTTGCCTTATCCTCCAGTATGTCTCGCAGGTCGGGCGCATTTTCCCGTGCCTTAGTTGAGCGGCGTCGGGGCATGGCTTGGGTGGAGGGCCGAGAGGCCTCTCTGTCGCGGCCGCGAGGTGGCCGGTCTGCCATGTCATGCGCTGGTGATGTAGGTGCTTCCTCCTCTGATCGGGGTAGCGGCCTGCGCTTCGGGTAACTCTTGGAGGGGCGTTCGAGTTCATACTCTTCGGCCGCAAGGACTTCAGTCCATCTGTCAGCTAGCAAATCTTGGGCAGCTCTAAGCTGTTGCTGCTTTTTCTTGAGGCTGCTTGCCGTGGCTAAAAGCCTGCGTTTAAAACGCTCTTGTTCGGCGGGGTCTGATGGTATGACGAATTCGTCGTCATCGAGGCTTGCCTCGTCTTCGGAGGGAGGCGTATAGTTATCATCCTCGACCTCTCGGTCTGCCGCTCTCTCATGAGGGCTGGCTTCTCCATCTTCCTGTGCCGAATCTTGCTGAGGTGGGTGTTCTTCGGCGCTATCCGGGGTAGTATTATCTCCCGTGCCGGAATCACCGTTTTTGCTTTGGCGGGATTTAGAGCGGCGCCGCTGACGCCGGCGCTTTGGCTGTTTCTTGGGGGCGTCATCCCCCACTGTTCCATCGCCATCTCCATCTTTTGGAGTATCCACCATATATATGTCATATGACGAGGTGGCCTTCCAGCGCCCTACAGGTGCTGGTTCCTGTTCGTCTCCTACATCGTCGTCCATGCCGTTGATGTCTTCGGAGCTGAAGTCAAGCATGTCGGTTAGATCGTCGACAGTGGCTACAAAGTGGGTGGTGGGTGGGCTTTGAATTTCCTCATCGTCCGTATCCCACCCTCGCTGACCGTAGTCCGGCCAGGGCTCTCCTGATAAAGAGAGAGACTTAAGAGAATTCAGGATGTCGCCAAAAGGCGAATGCTGAAAGATGTCTGCGGTGGTGAACTCCATTATTGGCGCCCAATCGGATTCGATTGGCAGGGGCGCGGAGGGTTCGGAGTCCGGGGAGGAGTCCAGATCCTCGGAGTCACGGGTCGTGCAGAGTGCGGGGCTAGCGTTCGGCTCGATCGCTTTTGGGATCGCAACCCCTGAGGTGACGTCCAACCGCTCATCCTCGATTGGCGCAATAGGCTCCGAGTTAGGGGTCGGAACCGATGTGTGTGCGGCCTCCAGGACACTGTCCGGGGGCAGAGCTAGATCATGCCTCTCGAGATAGTGCGGCGCGCTTGGCCGTGGCTCGAGTCCGTCGAAGATCAAGTCTCCGCGGATGTCAGCCGTGTAGTTTAAGCTTCCAAACCTGACTTGATGGCCAGGGGCGTAGCTTTTGATCTACTCTAGGTGGCCGAGCGAATTGGCCCGCGGAGCGAAGCCGCCGAAGACGAAGATCTGTCCGGGGAGCAAACTCTCACCCTAGACTGCATCGTTGTTGATGATCAAAGGAGCCATCGGGCCTAAAGGCGACGACATAGAGGAACTCTCAATGAAAACACCAATGTCGGTGTCAAAACCGGCGGATCTCGGGTAGGGGGTCCCGAACTGTGCGTCTAGGCCGGATGGTAACAGGAGGCTGGGAACATGATGTTTTACCCAGGTTCGGGCCCTCTTGATGGAGGTAAAACCCTACGTCCTGCTTGATTAATATGGATGATATGGGTAGTACAAGAGTAGATCTACCATGAGATCAAGGAGGCTAAACCCTAGAAGCTAGCCTATGGTATGATTGTTGTATATGGAGTTGATCGCCTACGGACTACAACCCTCCGGTTTATATACACGATAGGGTTAGGGTTACATAGAGTCGGTTACAATGGTAGGAGATCTTGAATATCCGCATTACCAAGCTTGCCTTCCACACCAAGGAAAGTCCCATCCGGACACGGGACGAAGTCTTCAATCTTGTATCTTCATAGTCCAGGAGTCCGACTGAAGGTATAGTCCGGCTACCCGAACACCCCCTAATTCAGGACTCCCTCACTCGCCGATCATCGGGCAAGTCAATCAAAGTCCATACTTTGTTCAAATACATGGATCCCATCTCACATTTCATGGCCTCAAGCCATTTCTCGGAATCTAGGCTCATCATCGCTTCCTCATAGTACGTAGGTCTATCATGGTGTAGTAACATGACTTTCAGAAAGGATTACCGTACCACTCTGGTGCAGACCATACTCTGGTTGACCTACGAGGTTCGGTAGTAACTTGATCTGAAGTTTCAGGATCATCATCATTAGCTTCCTCACTAATTGGTGTAGGAATTACTGAAACTGATTTCTGTGATGAACTACTTTCCAATTCGGGAGAAGGTACAATTACCTCATCAAGTTCTACTTTCCTCCCACTCACTTCTTTCGAGAGAAACTCCTTCTCTAGAAAAGATCCATTCTTAGCAACGAATATCTTGCCTTTGGATCTGTGATACAGGGTGTACCCAACAGTCTCCTTTGGGTATCCTATGAAGACACATTTCTCCGATTTGGGTTTGAGCTTATCAGGTTGAAGCTTTTTCACATAAGCATCGCAGCCCCAAACTTTAAGAAACGACAACTTAGGTTTCTTGCCAAACCACAGTTCATATGGTGTCGTCTCAACGGATTTAGATGGTGCCCTATTTAACGTGAATGCAGCTGTCTCTAAAGCATAACCCCAAAACGATAGCGGTAAATCAGTAAGAGACATCATAGATCGCACCATATCTAATAAAGTACGATTATGACATTCAGACACACCATTACGCTGTGGTGTTCCAGCTGGCGTGAGTTGTGAAACTATTCCACATTGTTTTGAATGAAGACCAAACTCATAACTCAAATATTCACCTCCACGATCAGATCATAGAAACTTTATTTTCTTGTTACGATGATTTTCCACTTCAATCTGAAATTCTTTGAACTTTTCAAATGTTTCAGACTTATGTTTCATTAAGTAGATATACCCATATCTTCTCAAATCATCTGTGAAGGTTAGAAAATAATGATACCCGCCGTGAGCCTCAATACTCATTGGACCGCATACATCAGTATGTATTATTTCCAAAAAGTCAGTTGCTTGCTCCATTGTTTTGGAGAATGGAGTCTTAGTCATCTTGCCCATGAGGCATGGTTCACAAGCATCAAGTGATTCATAATCAAGTGATTCCAAAAGCCCATCAGCATGGAGTTTCTTCATGCCCTTTACACCAATATGACCTAAACGGCCGTGCCACAAATAAGTTGCACTATCATTATTAACTTTGCATATTTTGGCTTCAATATTATGAATATGTGTATCACTACAATCGAGATTCGAAAAAATAGACCACTCATCAAGGGTGCATGACCATAAAAGATATTACTCATATAAATAGAACAACCATTATTCTCTGATTTAAATGAATAACCGTCTCGCATTAAATAAGATCCGGATATAATGTTCATGCTCAACACTGGCACCAAATATCAATCATTTAGGTTTAAAACTAATCCCGATGGTAGATCTGGAGGTAGCTTGCCGACGGCGATCACATCGACTTTGGAACCACCACGCGCATCGTCACCTCGTCCTTAGCCAATCTTCGCTTAATCCGTAGCCCTTGTTTCGAGTTGGAAATATGAGCAAAAGAACCAATATCAAAATACCCAGGCGCTAGTACGAGCATTAGTAAGGTACACATCAATAACATGTATATCAAATATACCTATCACTTTGCCATCCTTCTTATCCGCCAAATACTTGGGGCAGTTCCGCTTCTAGTGACGATTTCCTTTGCAGTAGAAGCACTCAGTTTCAAGCTTGGGACCAGCTTTGGGCATCTTCATGGGAGTGGTAACTTGCTTGCCATTCTTCTTGAAGTTCCCTTTCTTTCCCTTGCCCTTTTACTCGAAACTAGTGGTCTTGCCAACCATCAACACTTGATGTTTTTCTTGATTTCTACCTTCGCCGATTTCAGCATCGTGAAGAGCTCGGGAATCATTTTCGTCATCCCTTGCATATTATTGTTCATCACAGAGTTCCAGTAACTTGGTGATAGTGACTAGAGAACTCTGTCAATCACTATCTTATCTGGAAGATTAACTCCCACTTGATTCAAGCGATTGTAGTACTCAGACATTCTGAGCACATGCTCACTGGTTGAGCTATTCTCCTCCATCTTGTAGGCAAAATACTTGTCAGAGGTCTCACACCTCTCGACTTGAGTATGAGTCTGAAATACCTATTTCAGCTCTTGGAACATCTTATATGCTCCTTGGTGCTCAAAACATTTTTGAAGTCCCGGTTCTAAGCCGTAAAGCATGGCGCACTAAACTATCAAGTAGTCATCATACCGATCTTGCCAAATGTTCATAACGTCTGCATCTGCTCCTGCAATAGGTCCATCACCTAGCGGTGCATCAAGGACATAATTCTTCTATGCAACAATGAGGATAACCCTCAGATCGTGGACCCAGTCTGCATCATTGCTACTATCATCTTTCAACTTGTTTTTCTCTAGGAACATATCAAAAATAAACTGGGAGCTACATCGCAAGCTATTGATCTACAACATAGATATGCAAATACTACCAGGACTAAGTTCATGATAAATTAAAGTTCAATTAATCATATTACTTAAGAACTCCCACTTAGATAGACATCCCTCTAGTCATCTAAATGATCACGTGATCCATATCAACTAAACCATGTTCAATCATCACGTGAGATGGAGTAGTTTTCAATGGTGAACATCTCTATGTTGATCATATCTAATATATGATTCACGTTCGACCTTTCGGTCTTAGTGTTTCGAGGCCATATCTGCATATGCTAGGCTCGTCAAGTTTAACGCGAGTATTCTGCATGTGCAAAACTGGCTTGCACCCGTTGTATGTGAGCGTAGAGCTTATCACACCCGATCATCACGTGGTGTCTCGGCATGAAGAACTACAGCAATGGTGCATACTCAGGGAGAACACTTATACCTTGAAATTTAGTGAGGGATAATCATATAATGCTGCCGCCGTACTAAGCAAAATAAGATGCATAAAGGATAAACATCACATGCAATCAAAATATGTGACATGATATGACCATCATCATCTTGTGCCTTTGATCTCCATCTCCAAAGCACCGTCATGATCTCCATCGTCACCGGCTTGACACCTTGATCTCCATCATAGCATCGTTGTCATCTCGCCAACTATTGCTTCTATGACTATCACTACCGCTTAGTGATAAAGTAAAGCAATTACATGGCAATTGGATTTCATACAATAAAGCGATAACCATAAGGCTTCTGCCAATTGCCGATAACTTCTACAAAACATGATCATCTCATACAACAATTTATATCTCATCATGTATTGACCATATCACATCACAACATGCCCTGCAAAAACAAGTTAGACGTCCTCTACTTTGTTGTTGCAAGTTTTACGTGGCTGCTACGGGCTTCTAGCAAGAACCGTTCTTACCTACGCATCAAAACCACAACAATTTTTCGTCAAGTGTGTTGTTTTAACCTTCAACACGGACCGGTCGTAGTCAAACTTGATTCAACTAAAGTTGGAGAAACAGACACCCGCCAACCACCTATGTGCGAAGCACGTCAGTAGAACCAGTCTCATGAACATGGTCATGTAATGTCGGTCCAGGCCGCTTCATCCAACAATACCACCGAATCAAAGTAAGACGTTGGTGGTAAGTAGTATGACTATTATGGCCCACAACTCTTTGTGTTCTACTCGTGTATATATCATCTACGCATAGGCCTGGCTTTGATACCACTGTTGGGGAACGTAGTAATTTAAAAAAATCCTACGATCACGCAAGATCTAACTAGGATATGCATAGCAACGAGAGGGGAGAGTGTGTCCACATACCCTCGTAGACCGAAAGCGGAAGCGTTTAGTAACGCGGTTGATGTAGTCGAACGGCTTCACGATCCAACTGATCCAAGTACCGAAGGTATGGCACCTCCGTGTTCAGCACACATTCAACATGATGACGTCCCTCGAGCTCTTGATCCAGTAGAGGGTCGATGGAGAGTTCCGTCAGCTTGACGGCGTGGCGACGGTGTTGGTGATGTGATCCGCGCAGGGCTTCACCTAAGCACCACGACAATATGACCGGGGTGGTAAAATATGGAGGGGGGCACTGCACACGGCTTAGAGAAATCTTGGTGTGCCTTTGGGGTGCCCCCACCCCCGTATACAAAGGGGGCAGGAGGAGCTAGCCGGCCCAAGGGGGCCGCACCTAGGGGGGAGTCCTACTTGGACTCCTAGTCCAAGTAGGATTCGACCCCCCTCCTTCCAACTAACGGAAAGGGGAAAGGGGAGGGGGAGAGGGAGAAGGAAAGGGGGCTGCGCCCCCAACCTTAGTCCAATTCGGTTTGGGCTAGGGGCCCACCTATTGTGGCACCCTCCCTCTCTCCACTATGGCCCAATAGGCCCATTAACTTTCCCGGGGGGTTCCGGTAGCCTCCCGGTACTCCGAAAAATCCCCAAACCTTATCAGAACCATTCCGGTGTCCATACATAACCTTCCAATATATCAATCTTTACCTCTTGACCATTTCAAGACTCCTCATCATGTTCGTGATCTCATCCGGGACTCCGAACAAACTTCGGTCATCAAAACACATAACTCATAATACAAATCATCATCGAACGTTAAGCGTGCGGACCCTAGAGGTTTGAGAACTATGTAGACATGTCCGAGACACATCTCTGGTCAATAACCAATAGCAGAACCTGGATGCTCATATTGGCTCCTACACATCTCCGGTCAAACCGCATAACAACATACGTTGTTCCCTTTGTCATTGCTATGTTACTTGCCCGACATTCGATTGTCGGTATCATCATACCTAGTTCAATCTCGTTACCGGCAAGTCTCTTTACTCATTCCTTAATGCATCATCGCGTAACTAACTCATTAGTTACATTGCTTGCAAGGCTTATAGTGATGTGCATTACCGAGAGGGCCCAGAGATACCTCTTCGATACTCGGAGTGACAAATCCTAATCTTGATCTATGCCAACTCAACAAACACCATTGGAGACACTTGTAGAGCATCTTTATAATCACCCAGTTACGTTGTGATGTTTGATAGCGCACAAAGTTTTCCTTCGGTATTCGGGAGTTGCATAATCTCATAGTCAGAGGAACATGTATAAGTCATGAAGAAAGCAATAGCAATAAAACTAAACGATCATTATGCTAAGCTAACGGTTGGGTCTTGTCCATCACATCATTCTCTAATGATGTGATCCCATTCATCAAATGACAACACATGTCTATGGCCAGGAAACTTAACCATCTTTGATTAACGAGCTAGTCAAGTAGAGGCATACTAGGGACACTATGTTTGTCTATGTATTCACACATGTACTAAGTTTCCGGTTAATACAATTCTAGCATGAATAATAAACATTTATCCTGATATAAGGAAATATAAATAACAACTTTATTATTGCCTCTAGGGCATATTTACTTCAACTATAGCACGTCATATCACTCAAACTAGCCCGCCTAACATGTGGGAAAGCCCCGCCCTCGTCATTTTGTTCTGGATTTCTACCGACCGATCGCACGAAAATGTTACGCTTTGCAAGTTCAAAAGGAAAAGCCGGCACACTTATGACTCGTACGCGTCACGTTCGCGTCGCACCCCCGATAGTCCGGCTCACACGCCGCTCAGCAGAGGGGACAAGCATTATCTTGCATTTTCACTGACATGTGGGACCGCAATTGAATAAACCGTCGATAGCCGACATCTAAGCGCTCGGCGGGCGTCGGCTGAGAAGAGAGAGCCGGTGGAGGGAGAATAGATCGCCCGACCGCCGCGCAGGAACTCCAAGAAATATATGGTGATAATGTGAGATGGGCTATGCGGGAGTCCGGACCGCTTCCAAGCCCTCTTCTAACCACCCTGGCCCACCAGAAAACCCCTCCCCCCTCCCGCCCGCGCTCCCCTCTCAGACGCCAGCTGCCCGCATTCATAGCAAGTAGTACTAGTAAAATACTGGGCTATAAGAGCAAGTACAATAGTGGGCTATAAGCCTGCTTACATGGTAATTGTGCCCATGTGGATGAGAGAGACGAGGAAAAAGTGAAGGAGTGGGCTCTCATGCAAGAGCCCTCCTCTTTGCGTGCTCCTAGGTAAAAGCATTTAATGGGAGGAATGAGATAGAGAGAAGGTTGAAAAAAGTTATGAACTTATAGCTAATCTTATAGCCCACTCTATTGTATGAGTAGTTAATAATGCTAACTTTAGATGACGTGGCATGTTCATATAGCCGGCAGCTGGCTATACTATTAACCATGCTCTAAGCCCGCTTATGTGGAGGAGAGAGAGGCATTGACAAAGTCAAGGAGTGGGCTCTGCAAGAGCCCGTCTCTACACGTGCTCCTAGATATATAAAAACTAATTCTAAAAAAAGAGGTATAAAAAACAATTGTGTCTAAAAAAGAAGGTAAAAAACATTTGAGAGGAAATAGATAGAGAGAAAGTGAGAAAAAGTTGTAACCCTATAGCCAACCTTATAGTCAACACTATGGTAGTACATCAGGAAGGAGGGAGTTGTGCACATCCCAAGTTCACTGGGATGCCGTGTTTCACACTCCTCTGTCGTAACAGTGGAGACAATAGCTTTCATAAAAAATAAACAATGAATACTCGTTGCTCGTCCTCTATATCGGAAAGAATACTTTCATTCACTGAGATGTGGGACGTCGACCATCCTGGTCCACCTGCCATGCACAAAATTATCCTGGTCCACCCCGGTCGTAGCGCAGGCCCAACCTTTCCCACTATAAGTTGGTCGGACGAAGGAACCATCATGGCTTCGTTGAATTCCGCTTCTCCAAGAAATCTCAATGTACCCGCAATACTGCTACCACACGCGAAGACTGGACAACACTGTAGCACGTCATATCACTGAAACCTACTACTCACTCCATCTAGGTGTGTAAGTCACCTTACGAAAACCAAATAATCCCAAAACAGTTAGGCATGGTACATTAACTCCCTCCTTGTTACTTGTTTCATGACATATCAACCAATAAGAGATGTGGGCCGTGCATGCTTTTAGTGACTTGAGACTATCAAACATGACATGCAGTGGTTAGTTCATTGCATGCAATGCTATTAATTATCAAAAAGACATTAAGTTATCTCGTTTTATCCTATGCCTTGGTCGCGGTGCACAACCCAAGATGACTTATACACCTAGACGGAGGGAGTAGGACAAACTAGCCCGACTAGGATTTCTACTCCCTCCGTTTCAAAGTTAGTACAAAGTTGATTCATCTATTTTGGAATGGAGGGAGTACGTCTCTATACTGCTATGATTTTGTGTTCTCAAAAAATATCCTTTGCCAATCTAATGATTAGGAGTAGAAAGAGGGTCTTTCTCTCTCTCTATAGATCTCTCTCCATCCCACAACCCCTCTAGCACACGTACACACTCTTTGTAGCAACTCCGAAAGTATGACATCACTACACATTCATGCCTCCAACAAAAAATTACACATTCACACATGTTACAAGTATGTGTTGATTTGCTGGCTATTAATGTGAGGCCTCCTTTGGTTTAGAGGAATCTTGTAGGAATTTCATAGGATAGGATTTCTATAGGAAAAATTTCTGTAGAGCCCTTTGGTTTATAGGAATGGAATCATATTCCTACGGAGGAATTTTTCCTATCCTCCACATTTCATAGGAAAATAAACATTAGCCTAGACTCAATGGAAAAAATCCTATGATGTGAATCAAAGGGCATCTCCTTCCCTATTCCTACTCATAGGATTTAAGACACATGTCATTTCATTTCCTATGACTTTCCTATGGCTATGATTTTCCTACCCTATGAACCAAATGAGGCCTGAATGTATCCGTGTCGACTATTGTCTGATCGATCGCTAAGCCTACAATTTTAGGAGCTTGGGCTATTGGTCGATCAATGACGGATCAGACCTATAAGCGTACCACGAGCCCATCAGCCCCAATGTTTCTCTTCGGTGAGTGTTTTGCAAGTACTATAGCTTGCACAGTAGCTAGCCTACTAACACCAAGAATCATCAAACAAGCCCTGCTGATATGAGAAACAATTCAAACTTACATCTAAGCATGCCATATATTACATCAAAAGCTAGTGAGGATACATATGTTTCCATAACTCGGAGAGTGTTCACATGATTCACTATCAAACAAAAGTAGCAAGTACCGCCCACACAAGACAGTGCACTATCCCTAAGATGGTTTAATAAAACACATCATTCTAGTAATTAAACACAATGCAAACTACCCTGAAGGATTAGCGCGACCAACTATTTCTTGTCATCGATCTCTTGGGCAATGACCACAACATGGACAGCGGCATGGGAATCGATCTCCGGGGCGATGTCCACAGGATGGACCGCGACATCAGAATCGATCTCTGGGGCGATGTCCACAGGATGGACAGTGGCATCGGAATCGATCTCCGGGGCGATGTCCAGAGGACGGACCATGACATCAAAAACAATCTCTGGGGAGTTGTCCACAGGACGGACCGCGTCATCAAAATCATCAAGGACGTCCACTAGCACCTGCATGGCCCTAACATATTAGAAAGTACATTGCAAATAATCAAAAACCACAACTATGGTAAGCCATTCTTTTTTACCTTGTGCAGCTCACGGGGGGATCCATCCCTCTGGAGGCCATCTCCTCGTCCTCGATAGGGGCCATCGCCTTGCCAGGGAAATACTACTTCTCAACGGCGACTATCTCCTCAAACTCGGCCTTGAGCCTCTCATAGGTGGCCGTTAGAGTTTCTGGGGTAGGCGTGGTGGGGCCCTTGCTGTTCTTCCATCTTTCTTTGAGGAGTTCATCCGCCAACATCGTCAACTCTTTGTCTAGTGCTTGTTTATCAGAGTTCTTCGTCTCCATGGGCTGGCCCGCCAACATGGTCAACTCATTGGTCGGTGCTCGCTTCCTGGAGATCTCTGTCTCGAGTGGGTTGTCCGTCGGCAACTCTTTGCCTAGTGCTCCAGGATCCATCAATGAACTGACAAACAAAAAGGAATCGAAAGGAAACCACAATCACAATGAAAATGGGAAAAGAATAGGCTGTGAGAATCGGTCGGTGCTTCACAAAAAGAAGATTCTTGGAATGAAAATATAGTAGCATCACTAATTCGCCCACCTTTCCTTCGTTGGTACAGAAGAAAAATGACAGAAGTGAGTAGCCTGGAGTGAGGTTTTCTTCAAGAAAGGGGAGAAAGGGCTTCAACGAGCGTTCCAGCGAAATGATGGTTGCTTTGTCCAGTCCAACTCCGAGGCCACTTTACCACTGCTGGTAAAGGTGTGGGTTTTGTGATATGACGGGTCATGGCAACCACACCGGGGTGACCGGTGAGTCTCGACTGTAGCACCTCGCTATGATTTGGTGGATGGCATGCGGGGCCAGATGCTTTGATGTCCCGCATGTAGATAGAGCGGCTAGTCATATACTGTACAGTAGTAGTTTGGACGACACACGAGGAGCTCCATCCTGGTTTATTGGTCCCTATGATAATATGTGCCAAATTTTGACTATAAATTTAACTAACTAAATGTTTATGCATGTCACAAAAAATTACATCATTGAAAACTATGTTCAAATACGAGTCAAAGGATATAATTTTTGATAACATGCACTAACATTTTGTCAGTTAAATCTTTGG
This sequence comes from Triticum aestivum, assembly GCF_018294505.1. NCBI lineage: Eukaryota > Viridiplantae > Streptophyta > Magnoliopsida > Poales > Poaceae > Triticum > Triticum aestivum. The sequence continues at coordinate 448,085,739 of NC_057812.1, read as the reverse complement.
TCAAAATTTAGCACAAATTACAAAGGGGCCCAATAAATATTGTACTCTCACATTTTGGTTTGAGGATACTCCCGCATAGAAAATATAAATAATAATGCATGTTGGGGCAGCCCACGTTTCCGATAATTTTAGCCGTGGTTGTTCATTTAATGGAGGGTCTAGTAGCAGACTTGAACGATAAAAAGTGCGACCTGGCACATAGTAACACCACTTGGAATAAGCGGGTAGCTATCTCGAAAAAGCAATCAATAACTCAAAAAATGGCGACCTGGCACGTACACAATTTAAACGATTGTTTTGATGGAGTGAAAAAATAAAACTACCCCACTATATGTATATATATAGGCCAGAGCCTCCGGGCTTGCTTGCTAGGGTTGCTCTATTCACACACTCTCATCCTCTCCAGATCTAAACAAGATAGCGATGGTAACACTGTCTTTCTATCCTCACCGCTGGTTACAGATCCGGACATATCCCCTTCCGTCGGTGAAGGGGAGGAGGGGCAGTGTTTAGGCCGTTGTCGACAGCGAGGGAGGAGACCCACTGCCGGCCGCACCGTTATCTCTGGCCGAGCGCCGGCGTGGGAGGTCCTCGGATCCCTTCCTCGTTGCCCTAGTGTGGGCGGATACGGCGTCCCGCCTCCCACCTATCCACATCCCGATGACCGTTAGGTATATCTTCCTTCGAAACCGGCCTAGCTCTACTTCCCAAGCTCGCTACGTCGTTGCATGTGCATCATTTTCTACCTCTCAGCCCCTCTCGATCAGATGGTCCAACATAACCTGTTTTTTTCAATTGTTAGAGGTAAAGCTACTTCATGGAGTCAAATCTTGTACTTGGTTCAAACAAGAAATAAAGGGGGAAATTTAATATGTACATCGGACTTGGTACAAATAGGAAGGAAAGGGGGTGAAAATAGTACAGACCGGTCATCCAACCGGTCTCTTGGTCAAAAGGGAAATATAGGGGAAACAATGTACACATTGGTATGACCAAGACTAGATTTGCTATCCACACATAGGAGTAGGTGGCTAGAGTGAACAAAAATGGGGCCAACCCAGATATGTTTCTTGGATGTTTGTTTCTCGAGGCAACAAACTCTGAATCACCACTTTATGCCCTAGTATAGGTACATGGTGCTGGAGTGCTGGTGCACCCACTATCTGATGCCCTTATACAATATATTTAGTTGTTCTTAATCTAATGCCCCTGGTAAAATGAAGCTATGCCACTGTTATTAGCCATGACAATTTAGCCAATTGTTTTTGCCAGTAATTGTTTGAGACTCTGACTGTTTCCTCTATAGCTTTTTGTTCAAACAAGGATACCCATTTCACCTCATTGCTATTGTGACCTTTTGGTGCACTACACAAAACTCTTCTTAAAAGAAGTGACTTTTGTGTTGTTTAACTAGAATGTCAGAATACACAAAGGGAGATCTGTGTTCCAATCCTCATCATCCATATTGGCACCGCAACCTTCCTTTAGGTAAGAACGATATGTAATGCATGCGTTCATCTCTATTTTGCGACTGCCATGAGAAAATAATGCTATTGTTTACTAGTACACTTGCACTCCCTCACTGATAAAACCAATTCTGAAATATAAGGCCAATCATGTACTTGGTTTCACCAACTGGTGAGGAGAAAGAGAAACAAAGCATGAAGAGGAGGAATAAGAATAATAAAGAGGAAATGGAGATCACACAATGGTACCGTCATATGTTATCCTAACATCTTTCTAGTGGTATTGTACTACTGTGTTGCTACTAGTCTTGATTTACTTGGAAGACTAGCAAGATGCTCATGTGTTGCATGTAACATCAAGATGCATTCGTATGAGTAGTTTATGTTGTGAGAGAAAAGGATGAATGAGGGAAGGCCTTATTTGAAAATGTGGAGAGGGGTGTGGGAACCTTTTTGCAAAATTGCCATAGCTCCCTTCCTATCCGTCAGATATATATCGGACAACCTATATTGCAGGATGGCAGGCACACCATCATGACCAACTCTGTTTTTTATAAGAGTAGAGTAGATAAGAGTAGAGTAGATAAGAGTAGAGTAGAGATAGATAGAGAAATGCAACAGAGTAGTACTTGGGTTGACGACACATCATACTAATTAACTAGATTCTGGATGCATCTGTGACCTAGCTCTACATGATCAATAGTGCCAAGGTGATCTTGTTGAAGCCGAGGCCTCAGTCGAGGCCATTCAAGGGCTCCAGCAACGTCTACATTGCATGTGAGACAATCCTCCAGGGAGCCCTTCCACTTTTGCTGTCTCTCCTGCAAGGTTACTTAATTAATTAGGAGTACTTAAGTAGCACTAATTTATTGCTGCCTAATGTTCCTGTCGGAGTTAAACAAATCTTTAGTAGCACCCTATGTTGAATCATGTACGTGTGTATGTGTGTCTGTGGAGGTGAATCATGTGGTGGAGCAGGGAGGGAATCTTGGTAGTGTCATGACATAATAGTGCTATTGTTTTGCATGTCAATTTATTGCCATTGGTTCAATGAGGCAGTGTTTTGCGTATTGTCCATCATGAATTTGATGCTACTATTAGAGTAATATGCTAATGTCTTTCTATCCTTTCTCACTAAGCTATTGAAGGTTTCACCTTGTTCCTACTTGTGCAAACAGGGATCATGTTCTGCCAATCGTACATTTTAGTGGAACTACACAAGACAATACAATGAACTGTATCCCAGCCAGTGCTTTAACTCTGCTGGAAGTTCTTGATAATCTTTTGATATAATCTCACCACTCGTAAACAAGAGTGATTTCAACCATATATTTGAAGTGCACAAAAATATATACTATTAAGTGATTCCGGTGAGTGCTTTATCATCTCTTCTGGGACTACATGAATAAGCTTCTTTGCTTAGGTTGGTACCAGCCTAAGGCCTTCATCCATATTAGTTTGTTGTCATCTCTATTTGTATCATGCTAGTGTCATGAGAAACTATTTTATCTTTGCACGTTAAAGTTTTTCAACCTATGATACATGGCAATGCTTTGAGTGTTGAGCTAATTGGCACAGATTAAATAAATAATACCTCTCTTTAAGCAAGACTACTATGTTGCTAACTTTACCCATTAAGATAATGAGGGTGCTTCTATTTGTTAGTGTATGTTTCATCAACTAGTCCAACTATTACAGTAATCTCACTCTCTCAATATATGTGCTAACAGGATGCTCGATTTTGGTGGAACTGCACAAAAACTTTGGGTGCTTCATTGCCTCATCTGCTTCCTTCCTTTTGTCAGTTGCTTATCTCGGCTTTCTTCCTTCCTTTCCTGTCAGTCGCTTTGCTTATCTCGGCTTCTAGTCAAAGGAAATAGTAATTGATATGCTACCTCACACAGGTTGGTACCAGTCTTTATCCTGATTATTGTGCTTGCCATATGTATTGGTAATTTGGTATTGTGCTACTGTTTACCGATTTCATAAAGGAGTAACTTGGAGCCTGAACACGCAGGCAAATCATTATATTGGGCGATTTCAGTAGAACTGCACAAACAGATTAGATGGACAGATACTTATGTTGCTGCTATGTACTCCAAAGTTCACTCAAACATGCATCGATGTTGACAAGAAGAAGTGCCTATATTCATTCGACTATCAACTAGCATCAACCAGTTGTCAAACTCCAAGTATTAGGAGAGTGAACGCCAAAAATATTGCTTGGCGCATAGCCCAGAAAAATGCAGTCCAGTCTTTGGTCCCAACTTGTCCCTTTTGGTTATTGGCACATATGGTAGCGAACTATGTGGCATGGAGTCTAAAGATTCCATACAAGTTGGTTGAAGCGTATATTCATCTGGAACTTAATCAGTCTGCATGCCAGGGATGCTCCATTTCAGTTGAACTGCACAACAAATTTGAGTGGTTCATTTTATCAACCGCCTCCTTTCTTATCTGCAATGTAGAATTTTGGTGAGCTACAGGACCAAGATGACCCAGTAAACTAGTTGGATAAAAGTAGTGGCAAAGTTCCTCAAACCTCCCTCGGCACGAGTCCACTATTTCAAGGATAAACCTACAAGCAAAGTTCAGATTGTCTGTGCTGCTTCTTATGTACTCGAAAGTTTACTCGTACAAGCATTAACTTTAGCAAGAAGTACCTCCGACTGAACACCATTTACCAGTTTGTACCCTAGGTAATTAAAGTTTGTCCATGAATGATATTGTCTGTGATCTCAATCATTTGGATGCATAACCATACTGAATATGTGTATATCCAAATCTTTATGTGAATTATCTATGAATATTGTCTTGTGATCTATCAATCATTTGGATGCATAGACATGCTAAACTTGTGTATATATGAATCTTTTGAGTTGTTGATTGTGAATGTTGGCTATGAATATGAACGTGTCCTGTGAACCCGAGTTTGATACGAATGTTTACCTTTTCTGTTGTACTCGTGTGTGAACTTGTTAGTATGTCTATTGTGGGATTTGTGACGCGTGGGTGTCAACGGCACACCTTCTCCCCGGGAAGAATTGTACCTGCTTATTAGGGTAGCAATGGCGCATCAACTCATTTTAATCTTTTTGCTCTGTCTTCCCCCTCCCCCCGCTCAACCCCTGCCGTAATGTTTTTGGCCTCAAAACAAACATAGTACTGCGTTGTTTTTGGGGCTTGATGAAAAATCAAGTGCTGCTTTCGGTAGGTTGGCCCGCCCAGCAAATGGGCTGCTGGTCCACCACGGTCTGGGAGGCTAAAAATACAAGTTGTATGGTGCAGAAGCAAGTAAAAAACGCCATCGAGAGCCATCCAATGAAAAAAATCGCGTCTGATGTGCTTCTTTAGTCGTGCCGCCGGCCCCCTCTTTAATCTAGTTCGCTCCATTCCCCAACCAGCAGCATGGGATGGAAGTTATTCCCCCCTCTCGTCTGCCGGGGGATTGAAGAAGCGCAACATCGAATCCAACACTGGTGATGGCTGCTTGTCCAATTGATTTTCAGATAAGAAAATGCATCTTTCAGAGGCAGAGCATTTAAATCAACATGCACTTTTTAAACATGGATAACAGAATGTTGGAAATTTTATTCATGGTAAAAAATGGAACTAACAACAAGTTAACATCATGCTGATCAACATTCATGTATATCACATCTTCACATGATGCAAAGTCAAAAATATATGCTATTTTCAAAATGGCAAGACAATGTTGAGTGTGCGAAAAACTGGGTAAACTAGGGACGAAATTTTGGCAAGTGTTAGATATTTTTTAACTGCACCAGTTGGAATCGAACCCGGGCATTACAGCTTTTGGGTGAGAGGGATGCAGCCACCGGACTAGTGCGGTATTTTCGAAAGAATGAAGGCGTCTTCCCCGACTCCGGTTCTTTCCCATTCGTGTGAGCTTGCAGTGGCGCCGCTGTATGCCGTTGTCAACATGCTCAACAAACGAGAGGAATTCAGAGAGGACTATACGCCAAGAGACTGATAGTGGGGACCCACCAGGTCCAAGTCGTACGCAAGCAAGTGCCCCATTGGAAACAAATCTTCCCCCTAATTGTATACTAACATTGGGGCCCACGGGCTTGTCAACCTTAGTCAATACACGAAATAAATTTCCAACGATGACTGTCATCGGGGAGCTTTTTTAGGGGTATCGGGGGTCTTTTTTTTTGTTGTTGTTGTTGCGGGGAAGGGGTATCGAGGATTTAGCTGGTATCGTTTTTTTCCAGAGGGCGAACAAGTATCAGCTAGGCCTAGGTTTTGTTTTTTAACATGCGTAGCCCACGACAAATGGAGATAGTGGTTTCAACTTATTTTTTGAGGTCCATCATGTATGTACCGGCCTATCGGCCTCCCAGTGTAGGTTTTACTTTTTCTTAAAGATCGGCAACCCAATGTATTTTTTTAATAAAACACAAATTTCTGTTCTATTTATATATGTAAGAATAATAATGTTGTGTCCAATTTATGTTTTCCCTTCTAACCACATTATATATATTTATATTATTACTATTATCGTATATTTAATAGAGACTTATATATACATTATAGAAAAACCCCATGTGTTATTAACTTATAAAAGTAAATGTTTAACAGAAGTTGGCAAGGAAAATCCTGGTTGTTTTTTACTCACAGGCGAGGAAAATCCTAGTGATTGCATACAAAAGCTTGCAAAGATTTTAAGGACCAATGTAATAATAACGCGCTCATTTTTGTTTTGAGCAATAACTCGCTAATTTGTTAATTTTATATATAGAAAATGTGTCGTTCCAGTTTATTTTTTGATATTAATTGCTCCTTCTAACCTAACATTATATATAGAACGAGCCCAACTAATTCGTGTATTTCAAGAAAGTGCAAATGGGCTGGGATTTCTTAGAAAATATTAAATGGGTTGCATTGACGCGAAATTATTTGTTCACCCATCCCAGCAAATGAACTGTAAATTCTAGAAAACATGGGTTAAATATATGCCACATTTTTCTAGGCTGACATGTGGGCCAATAGGTCGAAGCCTACACAAGGCGTTGTCAACTTGGTCAACAAATTATTATGACATCCACAACCATTGGATTTATATCCAACGGCCTGCATGCACCTTCAATCTCTCGTCTTCTTCCTCCAGTGTCGCCGGGACCGCCTGCTCCGGCCTCCGGCGTCTAGCGGCTCTGCTTAGCACGCATCGCTGCAAAGCACTACCCCACCGCCGGCTAGGCTATCCCTCCACCTCTCCACACCTCCTGTTATTCTCCACCGACTGTAGCCCCATGCCGCACCAGAACTAGTTATAACCCTTGTACTCCTCTCAATCTGCGACTCCACTACCACATCTTCCCATCTCGGGTCGTACCCGTCCGGGGCCTCGCCGTCGTCCACCGCCTCGCTCCGCTCGGTGCGGCGTGGTCAACAAACAAGAGTCATCGGAAGAGGACTGTACGCAAAGAGCCTGACGGCTGGGACCCACGAGGTCCATGGTCTCACGCAAGGAAAGTTCCTCCTTATTAAGCTGGAAAAAATGTTTCCCCCTGACAGTTGGGACCCATCGGCTGTATCTTCGCATGGAAGGAAGTGCCTCCTTTTTATACGAAAAAAACTATTCCTCCCGATCACAGCTGGGTCCCAGTAAATTTGGTGGCTGACTTGTGGGCCTACTAAGCTGACGCGTACGCAGGGCTTTGTCAACTTAATCAACAAATGATTCTAGCAGCTGGACCATTGGATTTTAATCCAATAGTCGTGCTCCTTCTTGAACCTCTCTTCTTGCTCCTGTCTCCCATGGGTGACAGTGCTGTCGTGCACCTGAACCAGTCAAGTTTCCCACTCCTCTCCATCTGCGACCCCACTGTCGCGTCTTCCCCATCTCCGGATCATTCCAGTCTGAGGCCTCGTCGTCGTCCATCGGCCTTGGTGTGCTCGGCACGGTGTGGTCAATGTGGTCAACAAACGGGAGTCATTGGAAGATGACTGCACGTGAGAGGCTGACAATGGGGACGCACCACGCCCATGGACGCATGCATGCAATTGCATCCTTTTTGCCTTGAAAAATAATGTTTTCTCCCCCTGGCAGCTAGGACCCACCAGCTACATCTTCGCATGCAAGGAAGTGTGTCCTTATTGCGGGCAAAAAAATGATTCCCCCCTGACAGCTGGGACCCAGCAGCTATATCTTTGCACGCAAGGAAGTGCGTCCTTATCCCCCCTGACAGCTGGGACCCACCCGGTCGAAGCGTATGTACTGTTGTCTGTCTTGTCGCGGATGTGTTCATACATACTGGTCGATCAGTCGCTCTGCAATGATGAATCGTGGCCGAGTAAGTAGCGACACATGTCATCATAGAGCCCCCCATGTAGCAGTTTAGGCTGTCCCATCTAAATCGTGTACACGTATATATAGCCACACGCCAAAAAATATGGCCACATACGTACATATGGGCGGGGTCTCGAATGCCTACTCGCGCATACGTACGGCCAGGGCTCGTGTACATTGAGTGGTAGCGACAGTGTCCTGTTCATCGCCAGCCAACCGGCTGGGTCGGTGAGGGAGTCCTGGATTAGGGGGTCTTTGGACAGCCGGACTATCTCCATTGGTCGGACTGTTAGACTATGAAGATACAAGATTGAAGGCTTCGTCTCGTGTCCGGATGGGACTCTACTTGGCGTGGAAGGCAAGCTAGGCAATACAGATATGTATATCTCCTCCTTTGTAACCGACCTTGTGTAACCCTAACCTCTCAGGTGTCTATATAAACCGGAGGGTTTTAGTCCGTAGGACAACATACAATCATACCATAGGCTAGCTTCTAGGGTTTAGCCTCTCTGATCTCGTGGTAGATCTACTCTTGTACTACCCATATCATCAATATTAATTAAGCAGGACGTAGGGTTTTACCTCCATCAAGAGGGCCTGAACCTGGGTAAAACATCGTGTCCCCTGCCTCCTGTTACCATCCGCCTTAGACGCACAGTTCGGGACCCCCTACCCGAGATCCGCCGGTTTTGACACCGACATTGGTGCTTTCATAGAGAGTTCCTCTGTGTCGTTGCCGTTAGGCTTGATGGCTGCTACTATCATCAATGGCGATGCAGTTCAGGGTGAGAGTTTTCTCCCCGGGCAGATCTTCGTGTTCGGCGGCTTTGCACTGCGGGCCAATTTGCTTGGCCATCTGGAGTAGATTGAAAGTTACGCCCCTAGCCATTAGGTTAGGTTTGGAAGCTTAAACTACATGGCCGATATCCGTGGAGACTTGATCTTCAACGGATTCAAGCCTCTGCCTTGTGCGTCACGCGGTCACGATGAGTATGATTTAGCTCTACCATCAGTCAGCGTTCTGGAGATCGCACCCGCAGCCGCTCCGACCCTCAATTCGGAGCTAGTTGCGCCGACCATGGACGGGGGGATGGACCCCGCCACGGAGGCGTTACCCTCAGCGGCGATCAAGCCGAACACCGACCTTAACTTGCCCGAGAGTCGTGTTGTTAAACTGCCGAATTCTTCTCCGACCACGGACTCCGAACCGCCTGCGCCCGTTCCTATCGAATCTGATTGGGCGCCGATCATGGAGTTTACCTCCGCGGATATCTTTCAGCACTCGCCCTTCGGCAACATACTGAACTCATTAAGTTCTCTCTCCTTGTCAGGAGAGTCCTAGCCGAACTACGTCCGGCAGGACTGGGATGCGGACGACGAAGAAATTCGCGGCCCACCCACCACCCACTTAGTAGCCACTGTCGATGACTTAACTGACATGCTCGACTTCGACTTCGAAGATATCAACGGTATGGTCGACGATGCGGGAGACGAAGAGGAACCACTGCCTACAGGGCACTGGACAACCACCTCATCATATGATATATACATGGTGGATACACCCAAAGAAGGCAATGGCAACGACATGGCGGGGGATGACCCCTCCAAGAAGCAACCCAAGAGCCGACATCAGCGGTGCCGCTCTAAGTTCCACCAAAGCAAAAGTGGTGATACCGGCATAGGAGGTAATAACACTCCGGATAGCGCCGAAGACAACAACAACCCCCTCCAGCAAGATTTAGAGCAGGAGGATGGAGGAGCTAGCCCTCCTGAGAGAACGGCAGACAGAGAGGCGGAGGATGATAATTACATGCCCCCCTCCGAAGACGAGGCAAGCCTCGGCGATGACGAATTCGTCGTGCCATAGGATCCCGTCGAACAAGAGCGCTTCAAGCGCCGGCTTATGGCCACAGCAAATAGCCTTAAGAAAAAGCAGCAACAGCTTCAAGCTGATCAAGATCTGCTAGCTGACAGATGGACTGAAGTCCTCGCGGCCGAGGAATATAAACTTGAGCGCCCCTCCAAGAGTTACCCAAAATGCAGGCTGCTACCTCGACTGGAGGAAGAAGCGTATGATGCGGCTGATCGGCCACCTCGTGGCCGTGATAGAGATGCATTCCAGCCAAAAGCTCAGCCCTCACCCTGACGCCATTCAAATAAAAAAGCATGGGGAAACACGCCAGACCTGTGAGACGTATTGGAGGACAAAGCAAAACATGCAAGATCCATCTACGGATCACGAGGGCGCGCCACTATGCGAGACGATAAACATCACGCCGGATACAGTAAAAGTAAATCCGGTCGGGCCGAACACAGCGGGCAAGACCCATTTGAGCTGCTTCGCGATATAGCCCAATACAGAGGTGCCGCACACCCCTTATGCTTCACAGACGAAGTTATGGATCATCAAATCCCAGAAGGTTTCAAACCTGTAAATATTGAATCATACGACAGCACAACAGATCCTGCGGTATGGATCGAGGATTTCCTCCTCCTCCACATCCACATGGCCCGCGGTGATGACTTACACGCCATCAAATACCTCCCACTAAAGCTCAAAGGACCAGCACGGCATTGGCTTAATAGCTTGCCAGCAGAGTCAATCAGCTGTTGGGAAGATCTCGAGGCCGCATTCCTCGACAACTTTCAGGACACTTATGTGCGATCACCAGATGCCGATGACTTGAGCCACATAATTTAGCAGCCAGAAGAACCGGCCAGGCAATTCTGTACTCGGTTCCTAACAAAGAAAAATCAAATCGTCGACTGTCCGGATGCAGAGGCCCTAGCGGCTTTCAAACACAACGTCCGCAACGAGTGGCTAGCCCGGCACCTTGGTCAGGAAAAGCCGAAATCTATGGCAGCCCTCACGACACTCATGACCCGCTTTTGTGCGGGAGAAGATAGCTGGTTGGCTCGCAGTAACAATATGTCAAAGGACCATGGTACCTCGGATACCAAGGACGACAATAGCAGGTCCCGTCACAACAAACATAAGCGACGCATTAACAGCGATAACACTGAGGATACAGCAGTCAATGCCGGATTCAAAGGATCTAAACCCGGTCAGCGGAAAACGCCATTTAAAGAAAGTACGTCGGGCCCATCCAGTTTGGACCGCATACTCGATCGCTCATGTCAAATACACGGCACCCCAGACAAGCCAGCCAATCACACCAACAGGGATTGTTGGGTGTTCAAGCAGGCCGGCAAGTTAATTGCCGAACACAAGGATAAGGGGTCACATAGCAACGACAAGGAGGAGCCCGGGCAGCCACACACCGAAGGACAGAAGAGGTTTCCCCCACAAGTGTGGACGGTGAACATGATATACGCAACCCACATCCCCAAGAGGGAGCGGAAGCGTGCGCTCAGGGATGTATATGCGTTGGAGCCAGTCGCCACAAAGTTCAACCCATGGTCCTCCTATCCGATCACTTTCCATCGCAGGGACCACCCCACTAGTATCCGTCATGGCGGATTCGCTGCACTGGTTCTAGACCCAATCATTGACGGGTTTCACCTCACTCGAGTCCTTATGGATGGCGGCAGCAGCCTGAACCTGCTTTATCAGGACATAGTGCGCAAAATGGGTATCAACCCCTCGAGGATCAAACCCACAAAAACGACCTTTAAAGGCGTTATTCCAGGCATAGAGGCCCATTGCACAGGCTCAATTACACTGGAAGTGGTATTCGGATCCCCGGATAACTCCTAAAGCGAAGAGTTAATCTTCGATATAGTCTCGTTCCGCAGTGGTTATCATGCACTGCTCGGGCGAACCGCATTTGCGAGATTCAATGCGGTACCGCATTATGCATATGTCAAGCTCAAGATGCCAGGACCTCGTGGGGTTATTATAGTCAACGGAAACACAGAGCGCTCTCTCCGAACGGAGGAGCACACTGCGGCCCTTGCAGCAGAAGCGCAAAGCAGCCTCTCAAGGCAATCCACCAGTTCGGCGTTTCAAGACCCGGACACCTTCAAGCGCGCTCGGAGCAATCAGCAACTAGACCTCCTGGCACGATCTGAGTTCATGTAGCAATGCGTCCCCCACCCCAGTCCCAGCCAAGCGGCGAAACTCGTGCCACGCGTACATAATTACGCATTAAAAATACCATGGGCACAGGCCGGGAGGAGGGCACAACAGCGGCACGCCCCAAGACACGGCTTAAACCGCACTAGGGGCTTCCCGCTTGGTTATTTTTCTCTTTTTTAGGACATTAATCTCTGGAAACCCTGTCCGGCAGCACTATTGCCGAACACATGATGCAGCAACCAAGGAGGCAGAAAGCTACGTCACACCACAGCATTCCCAGGTGGATTACAGTAACGAGCGAAAGATTTGATTTAATACTATTCCTCAGCTTGCCCTTGGAAGGGACATAGTCCTACTCTTTGCTTATCGCACTATCTGTATCATTCTACTTTAACGCACCTTCTTGAATAAACAATGCATAACATTACGACTATTATTGCATTCATGTTTTATATATGTGTGTTCATTAATGATGCCTTGCAACCGTACAATTTGGTACGGCCAATACACCAGGGGCTTACGTACCCCACAATATGGTGTGAAAAGTCTGAACACTTTCACAAGTGCGGCACCTCGAACTTATAGCATCATATGCATCAGCTCCGAATCATGTCTTTGGTCAAATGTTGGGTTTGCCCGACTCCTATGTTTTGGTACCTTATGTTCCGCTCTATCGGCTAAGGTAGGGCTAGGAGAACTACTGCGATTGTGCCCGGTTCTGCTGGGCTAAGCACCTTAGTAGAGAAAGCTAAAACTAACTGTTATGATAAGGCGAGAGACTGGTCGCTGTTCGGCGAGGTTTTCGAGTCCCTAAAGACTTATGCCGCTTAGAGCAAGGGGCCGGCCCTGTCCGGCTTAAAGGCATGTATCGCGCCCCGAATTCGGCCTTCCGAATACCAGGGGCTTCGCCGAAATTTAAAATTATAGAATTCTATGGCTAAGTGAGAGTGATAAAGCATTATTAGTCCGGTTGCCTTGTTCGTTGTGCTGAGCGCCTCCCTCGAAGGACCCAAATATGGGAACAAGAGTGCTTAGGTTTATCCCAAACACCCCAACACTAGTGGCATGGGGGCAGAAGCCGAGGACTAGCCATCTCTCAGATTGGATAAACAACCAAACAGAAGGTAATATTTTAAATTCACACAAGCGTTGCATAGCGCATAGGAAACAAGTTTTCATCATACAGGATCACACGAGCAAGTTTACTCAAAAAATACATCTTTTGAACATTCGTCCGCCACAAGACGGGCACCCTTCAGGACACCCTCATAATAAATTTCGGGGGTGTGATGCTCCTTGCCCTGCGGCGGTCCTTCCTTGATCAGCTTCACGGCGTGTAGCTTGGCCCACTGCACCTTCACACGGGCGAAAGCCCGGCGTACACCTTCGATGCAGACGGACCGCTTGACGACCTCCAGCCGTGGGCAGGCATCCACAAGCCGCCTCACCAGGCCAAAGTAGCTGCTCAGAAGGGCGTCGCCGGGCCACAACCGGACTATAAGGCCCTTCATGGCCTGTTCGGCCGCCTTGTGTAGCTCGACCAGCTGCTTTAGCTGGTCGCTCAGAGGCATCGGGTGTTCGGTCCCAGTATACTGAGACCTGAACAGCTTCTCCGTTGAGCTTCCCTCCTCGGCCTAATAAAACTGTGCGGCGTCCGACACGCTGCGGGGCAAATCTGCGAATGCTCCTGGAGAGCTCCGAATTCGGGTAAGTAATCGACAATTTACTTTTACATGCTTGCTTTGCATATAGAATGCCTTACCCGCCGCTATCTTCTTCATTGCGTCGATCTCCTTGAGGGCCTTTTGGGCTTCGGCCTTGGCACTTTTTGCACTCTCAAGGGCCACGGCAAGCTCAAACTCTCGCGTCTTCGAGTCAAGATCCAACGCCTCGTGCTTCGTCACGAGAGCCTGGAGCTCTTGCTGCACCTCGCCCACCCGAGCCTCTTGCTTTTCTCGCCCGGCGCACTCCTTGGTCGCTTTATCTTCGGCCTTGGATAGTGCTTGCTTTAGGGTCCCCACTTCGGTCGTGGCCCCTGGCAAAGTCATGATGATCCTATCATTTTGCAATCGCATTCTTTTTATACATATCCATAGACTAGGTACTACTTACCTTTGTTCTCCTCGAGCTGCCTCTTGGCAAGGCCGAGCTCATCCTGGGACCCTTTCAGGTCCTGCTTCAGTACGGCGACCTCCGCAGTCAGTGTGGCGGACGCCAGCAACGAAGCCTGCATATGCATATTGACATACTTATATTAGACTCCTGTGATATTGTTTGATCCTCTCTTCGGCTTTTCTTTCTGAACACCGAACAAAGCATCAGGGGCTACTGTCTATGCGGTAATATTTTTCCTATACTTTAAACACTTACCTCAAAGCCTGTTAGAAGGCTGGCACAGGCTTCAGTCAATCCGCTCTTAGCGGACTGAACTTTCTGGATCACCGCACTCATAATAGTGCGGTGCTCCTCGTCGATGGAAGCGCTGTGAAGTGCTTCCAGCAGATTGTCCGGCGCCTCTGGATGGACAGAGGTCACCGGTGCAGGCGTCTTACCCCTCTTAGAAGGAGGCCGCCTACCCGAGTCCAGAACCACTGGAGGTTCTGGTGCGGTGTTCGGCTGAGGGCCGAACTCGAAGCCCTCAGGGGCCTTGTCCCCTTTGCTCCCGGAGTCCGGGAGGCCGCCTTGAGGCGCCTCCGGGACTGTCTCCCCTCGACCCGGTGCCTCTTGAGACAGCACCTCGGCGTCGTCCGCAGGATGGGGGAAGGTGGCAGTCGGAACTGGATGGCTATCCATATCCGACGAGCCCAGGGAACCGTCCGGTGATACATCGATACGGGCTCGGGGCGGCCTGCATAATCACATTCGGCGTTAGGTAAAGTAGTGCGAAAAAGGGGTGCTATGAGTGACTCTGGTATCCGAATACTTACGACTTCCCCAGGGGCTTGACCCTGGGCAGCCACTCGTCTTCACCGTCGGCGGCGGTGGTAGAGCTGTCCGGAAGGAGAGTCCTTCCCTTCTTGGACCCTTCGGCCTCCCCAGTTGGGGCGGCCTTCCTTTTCTTGTCTCCCTCGTCTGGAGGGGGAGCATCTTCTTCTGCCTCCTCGTCTTCGGGGGAGGATTGCACCGTGGAGTCCTCGGACGGTGAGTCCGATGACGCCTCATGCCGGGAACTCTTTCGGGTTCCCTTGGCCTTCTTGGTCTTCTCCGGCACCGTATAAGGAGCCGGGGTCAGCATCTTCGTCAGAAGAGCGTTTGCTGGGCCTTCGGGCAAAGGAGCCGGACAGTCGATCTGTCCAGCCGTCTCCTACCAGTCCTGTCAAAGGTACGGGAGTTTAGATCCCGCATGGAGTCAAGCTATGAAAAACAAGTATCCTATAAGAGGTAATGCAGCTTACCGCACTGGCTTGGCGCTTCGCGCTGAATCCGCGATCCTCGGTAGTGGGAGGGGGGACCTCGGCGCTCTTGAGCAACACCCTCCAGGCATCTTCATGAGTTGTGTCGAAGAGCCTGTTCAGAGTTCGGTGCTACGCCGGGTCGAACTCCCATAAGTTGAAGGCCCGTTGTTGGCACGGGAGGATCCGGCGGTTGAGCATGACCTGGACTATGTTGACGAGTTTGAGCTTCTTGTTGACCATGTTTTGAATACATGTTTGGAGTCCGGTCATCTCTCCCGAACTACCCCAGGACAGGCCCTTCTCTTGCCAGGAGGTGAGCCCTGTGGGGAAGCCAGATCGGAACTTCGGGGCCGCTACCCATGTAGGGTCACGCGGCTTGGTGATGTAGAACCACCCCGACTGCCACGCCTTTATTGTCTCCACGAAGGAGCCCTCGCGCCATGTGACGTTGGGCATCTTGCCCACCATGGCGCCTTCGCACTCCGCCTGGCGGCCGCTCACTAGCTTCGGCTTGACATTGAAAGTCTTCAGCCATAAGCCGAAGTGGGGCTTAATGCGGAGGAAGGCCTCGCACACGACGATAAACATCGAGATGTTGAGGATGAAGTTGGGGGCCAGATTGTGGAAATCCAGGCCGTAGTAGAACATGAGCCCCCGGACAAATGGGTGGAGAGGAAATCCCAGTCCTCGGAGGAAATGGGTAAGTAACACCACCCTCTCATGGGGCCTGGGGGTGGGGATGAGCTGCCCCTCATCTGGGAGCCGGTGCGCGATGTCGTCGGGCAAGTATCTGGCTCTCCTCAGCTTCTTGACGTGTCCCTCCGTGACGGAGGAGACCATCCACTTGCCTCCCGCTCCAGACATGGTTAGAGAAGGTCGAGGTGGGGAATGCGAACTTGGGTGCTGGGGCTCGAGTGTGCGAAGGTGGATGACCAAAGGAGGAAGAAGGCATGGATGAAAAGGTAAATCCTTATCCCTTTATATGGGCAGACGAAACAATGCGTCCCCACTAGCCTGGTAAAACTCGCTTGTCCCCCAAGCGCTGCAATCGATGGCGCGGTTGGGTTACCCACACCCGTATTGATGAGAATCCCGTGATAGGGGGGCACGATCTTTGCTTTGACAAGACGTGTCAAAAAACTGCCTCGCATTATGTGCGGGGCTAGTTAAAGGAAACGGTTCGAATAATCACCAGGCCGTGACATAATGTCGAGTTGCCAAAACAAGTCAGCAAATTGGATTTGTGGAAATATTATTCTCTCTACGGTGGTATGTGGAACTTATTTTGTAGGGTCGGACACTATCCTTATATTCAAATTCTTCCATGGTGTATTCGAAGGAGGAACCCGCCTTGCAATGCCGAAGACAACACTGCGAGCCGGACTCATCGTCATTGAAAGCCTGGTTCAGGGGCTACTGAGGGAGTCCTGGATTAGGGGGTCTCCGGACAGCCGAACTATCTCCATTGGCCGGACTATTAGACTATGAAGATACATGATTGAAGGCTTCGTCTCGTGTCCGGATGGGACTCTACTTGGCGTGGAAGGCAAGCTAGGCAATACGGATATGTATATCTCCTCCTTTGTAACCGACCTTGTGTAACCCTAACCTCTCCGGTGTCTATACAAACCAGAGAGTTTTAGTCCGTAGGACAACATACAATCATACCATAGGCTAGCTTCTAGGGTTTAGCCTCTCTGATCTCGTGGTAGATCTACTCTTGTACTACCTATATCATCAATATTAAACAAGCAGGACGTAGGGTTTTACCTCCATCAAGAGGGCCCGAACCTGGGTAAAACATCGTGTCCCTTGCCTCCTGTTACCATCCACCTTAGACGCACAGTTCGGGACCCCCTACCCGAGATCCGCCGATTTTGACACCGACAGTCGGAATGGAGAAACTGCGCGTCGTGTTCATCGGGAGGTAATGGAATGCGTCGTGTTCATCAGAAGCCAACCGGCTTGGACGGAACAGCCAATCAAAACGAGGCCTGGCGTACCACAGAACAGAGGAAACGGCCTTGTGTTCGACCGCCTACGGTCGAAACAGGATCCTGTTCACCGGGAGGGGTGTGGCGTACCACAAAACGGAGGAAACAGACTTCTCTTCAACCTCCTACGATCAAAACGGGGTCCTATTGATCAGGAGGGGTGTGGCGTACCACAAAACGGAGGAAACGAACTTGTGTTGGAGCGCTGAGGTCAAAACAGGGGTCATGTTCATCGGGAGGGGTGTGGCGTACTGCAAAATGGGACTCCACGGGCTACTGTTCATCTCCACCATCGACCTCCTCTAGCCTCCACGGGCTACTATTCATCTACCGTCGACCTCCTCCATCCTCCACCTGCGTCTGTTCATCCACGGCGTCTCCCTCCTGCCTCCACCAGGTACTGTTCATCCACATGCTCCTGTTCATCCAGCCTCCACCGCTCCTCCACCCGCTATTGTTCAACCAGCCCTCTCCACAGGGTCCTGTTCAACCACCCCTTCACGGGCTACTGTTCATCCAGCCCTCCACCAGCTACTATTCAGCCAGCCCTCCACGGGGTCGTCCTGTTCATCCAGCCCTCCACGGGGTCCTGTTCATCCACCCCAATCGACTCGATTGATCGGGGTCCTGTTCATCCAATGGCAATGACCTCTACTACCACGGGGTCCTGTTCATCCAACCCCCACCGGAAACTGTTCATCCAACCCCCCCCCCCCAACAACGCTCACTGTTCATCAAGAGGCAACAGGTTCGACCGGCTTCAGTTAGCAGTAGTAGCGAAGGAATTGCTCGATCGGGTTCAGTTAACAGCCAGGGATCGATCGATCGCTCGAGTTCAGTAACGCGTAGCCTGTGCAATCGCTCAGGTTTAGTAGGCGAACGCCTTGCTCGGGTTCAGTTAGAGCCCAATGCCTCGCACGCACGCGCGTATGTGTATGAGAGAAATGCGCACCGCTTGGCCCCGACCACCCACCGTAACCGGGAGCTCCCCGATATTTTCCTCGCCCTCGCTTCTACAATGATTTTTTCCGTCATGGACGGCCCAAAGAATGTCATGCAGCTGCGTATCCGGCCCGCCTAGGACAAAAAGCTCATTTTCTGTCATGATTTTTTTCATAGAAGTAGGAGCCCACCACATCTATGATGATACCGGGTTTTGTCACAATTATCGTCATAGAAGTGTCATAAGCATAACAGGAAAAAAATTCGTTCGGCCCAAAATGTCACGGATGTCTCTTTTTTTGTAGTGTACTACTATCAAAACTATCATACTAGTTTGCTACTGATCACTTTGCTGTAGATAATTAATCCCCAGGTGTGGTTGAATTGAAAACTCAGCTGCTAATACTTGCAAATATTCTTTGGCTCCCCTTGTGTCGAATCTATAAATTTGGGTTGAATACTCTACCCTCGAAAACTGTTGTGATCCCCTATACTTGTGGGTTATCAACTGGCACTCTGAAAACACACTTCCCCGAGTTGAGATTGATTTGAAAACGACATAGGTTGGCGAAGGTCTCCTTGAGATCCTCCAAAAGGGTGCCGTGCTTCTCCGTCTTCACCACTATGTCATCCATGTAGACATGGGCATTCCTGCCGAGTTGTAGAAGGAGGCACTTCTGCATCCAGCGTTAGAAGGTGGCACCAGGATTCCTCAAGCCGAACATCATGGTGATGTAGCAAAACGCGCCGAAAGGGGTGATGAAGGCAGTCTTCAGGTGGTCGGCCGGGTCTAGCTTGATCTGGTGGTAGCCGGAATAGGCATCCAAAAAGGACAGCAACTCGCAGCCGGCCGTGGAGTCGATCACTTGATCAATCTGGGGCAAGGCAAACAGATCCTTGGGGCAGGCCTTGTTCAGGCTCGTGTAGTCATAAACATGCGCCACTTGTTGTTTTTCGTGAAGACGAGGACTGGGTTGGCAAGCCAGTCCGGGTAGAATACTCCCATGATGAAGCCAGCTGCCAGGATCCGGCGATCTCTTCACCAACAATACTTCTCTTCTCTTCTGATAGGCGGCCAAGGGGTTGTTTTACCGGCTTAGCATCCGGACGCACATGCAGATTGTGCTCGGCTAACTACCTCAGAACACCCGGCATGTCCTTGGGGGACCATGCAAAGATATCCCGATTCTTATCGAGGAAGTCGATGAGATCGCTTTCCTATTTTCTGTCGAGGTTGGACCCCACGACAGCATACTGCTCCAGGTGCGCCGGGTCCAAGATGATCTTCTTGGTTTACGTAGAAGGCTAGAAGGAGCCCTCGCCTTCATCTTCCTTAGGGTCAGTCAGCATGGCTGGTGCTACCTCTTGAGCATGCGTTGGTTTTCCCTTGAAGTGGAAAGGGTGATATAGCAAAGTAGCGTAAGTATTTCCCTCAGTTTTTGAGAACCAAGGTATCCATCCAGTAGGAGACAACGCACAAGTCACCTAATACGTGCACAAACAATCAAGAACCTGGCAACCAACGCGATAAAGGGGTTGTCAATCCCTTCATGATCACTCGCAAAAGTGAGATCTGATAAAGATAGTAAGATAAATATTTTTGGTATTTTTGTTGTATAGATTGGAAAGTAAAGATTTCAAAATAGAAAACGAGATGCGATGTAAATAAAAGAGATGCAATATAATAAGAAAGACACCCGAGGGCCATAGGTTTCACTAGTGGCTTCTCTCAAGATAGCATGCATTACTGTGGGTGAAAAAATTACTGCCGAGCAATTGATAGAAAAGCGCATAGTTATGAAGATATCTAAGGCAATGATCATGAATATAGGCATCACGTCCGTGTCAAGTAGACCGAAACGATTCTGCATCTACTACTATTACTCCACACATCAACCGCTATCCAGCATGCATCTAGAGTATTAAGTTTATGAGAACAGAGTAACACATTAAGCAAGATGACATGATGTAGAGGGATAAACTCAAGCAATATGATATAAACCCCATATTTTTATCCTCGATGGCAACTGTACAATACGTGCCTTGATGCCCCTACTGTCATTGGGAAAGGACACCACAAGATTGAACCCAAAGCTAAGCACTTCTCCCATTGCAAGAAAGATCAATCTAATAGGCCAAACTAAATCGATAATTTGAAGAGACTTGCAAAGATATCAAATCATGCATATAAGAATTCGGAGAAGAACCAAATAATATTCATAGATAATCAAGTTCATAAATCCAGAATTCATCAGATCTCGGCAAACACATCGCAAAAGAGTATTACATCGAATAGATCTCCAAGAATATCGAGGAGAACTTTGTAATGAAGATCAAAGAGAGAGAAGAAGCCATCTAGCTAATAACTATGGACCCAAAGGTCTATGGTAAACTACTCACGCTTCATCAGAGAGGCTATTATGTTGATGTAGAAGCCCTCCGTGATCGATTCCCCTTCCGGCAGATCACCAAAAAAGGCCCCAAGATGGGATCTCACGGGTACAGAAGGTTGCGGCGGTGGAAAAGTGGTTTCGTGGATCCCCCTGATGTTTCTAGGGTATGAGAGTATATATAGGCGAAAGCAGTACGTCGGTGGAGCTTCGTGGGGCCCACGAGGGTGGGGGCGCGCCTACCCCCCTGGGCGTGCCCTCCTGCCTCGTGGCCGCCTCGCGGAGTTCCAGACTTCCACTCCAAGTCTCCTAGTTTGCTTTCGGTCCAAGAAAGATCATCGTGAAGGTTTCATTCCGTTTGGATTCCGTTTGGTATTCCTTTTCTACGGAACTCTAAAATGGGCAAAAAACAGAAACTGGCACTAGGCCTCTGGTTAATAGGTTAGTCCCAAAAATAATATAAAAGAGCATATTAAAGCCCATTAAACATCCAAAATAGATAATATAATAGCATGGAACAATAAAAATATATAGATACGTTGGAAATGTATGAGTTGGCTGCTTGCTGGCCATGGCCACAGCCCGGTTAAGGAGGCGCTTCTCTTCGGTGATGACGAGGGACTCGGCCAATCGGGAGCTGGCCACGGTGCACTCGAGCGACTTCAGTGTAACACCCACGATGCGGCTATATCTCCCACGTGTCGGAGCATGACTTAGAGGCATAACCGCATTGTAGGCAATGTCGCGAGATGGGTAATCTTTACACATCCCATGTACTGAATAAGAAAGAGGTACAGAGTTGGCTTACAATCGCCACTTCACACAATACATGAATATAGCATTACATCATCCAGATACAAACAAGGTCCGACTACGGAACCAAAATAAAAGAAGACCACCCCTAATGCGAAAGATCCCTGATCGCCCCGACTGGGCTCCACTACTGATCAACTGAAACGAAACAACACAATGAACGAGATCTTCATCGAGCTCCTCCTTGAGCTCGGTCGCGTCACCTGCATGGTTTCATCGGCACCTGCAAACTGGTTTTGGAAGTAATATGTGAGTCACGGGGACTTAGCAATCTCACACCCTCGCGATCAAGACTATTTAATCTTATGGGTAGGGAAAAGGTATGTGGTGGAGCTGCAGCAAGCACTAGCATATATGGTGGCTAACATACGCAAATGAGAGCGAGAAGAGAAGGCAAGGCATGATCGTGAACTAGAAGTGATCAAGAAGTGATCCCGAAACTACTTATGTTCAAGCATAACTCCAACATCGTGTTCACTTCCCGGACCCCGCCGAGAAGAGACCATCACGGCTACACACGCGGTTGATGCATTTTAATTAAGTTAAGTGTCAAGTTTTCTATAACCGGACATTAACAAATTCCCATCTTCCCATAACCGCAGGCACGGCTTTCGAAAGTTCAGAACCCTGCAGGGGTGTCCCAACTTAGCCCATCACAAGCTCTCACGGTCAGCGAAGGATATTCCTTCTCCCAGGACGACCCGATCAGACTCGGAATCCCGGTTACAAGACATTTCGACAATGGTAAAACAAGACCAGCAAGACCACCCGTTGTGCCGACAAATCCCGATAGGAGCTGCACATATCTCGTTCTCAGGGCACACCGGATGAGCGCTCCGTACAGCTAAAACCAAACCTCGAGTTTCCACGAGGGGGCACTGCAAAGGACTCTAGTTTGGACCAACACTCAGAGGAGCACTGGCCCGGGGGGGTTAAAATAAAGATGACCCTCGGGCTCCGGAAAACCAAGGGAAAAAGGCTAGGTTGTTAGTGCAAATGTAGAACCAAGGTTGGGCCCAACCTTGGTTCGCAAGACATGCATGATGAGATATGCAATGCATATGCATGCTTCAGAAAGGAAAGATTGAACCAGGACGCAACTTGGAAAACCAAGAGTGCCGCTAGAAAGATGAGTTGATTTCGGTCAAAATCGATATAAAGATCACCGAAATCGGATGCACGGTTTGCAAAAGGCAAGCAAAACAATAATGGCACGATCCTGTGATTAACAACATGATGTCATCTAGAATGCAACAAGAAACTAAGCTACTGCACTCCAACATAGCAACAAAGCACATGGCAGCGATCCACTCAAGATGCTTGACAAAAGATGAACACTAAGCTACGGCTAAATCACACAATAGCAGGTTCAAACAAGCATGGCAAAAGTGCAAAAGATATTAGGTTCACAGACTTAGTGAAAATAACAACGTGTCAGGAATTAACATCAGGAAGCAATGTTAAGAGCAAGATAACAACATGCTACAGGAACATATCATGGCAAAGCAAGGCATGGCATGAAACTACACAAATCATATAACTAAAGTCCATTACTGACCATAAGCCAAAAGGGATCCGAAAATACAATGGCACCCATGTAAACATAGCAAGTTTCGTTAACAGATTCAGACTTAGCAGAAAACTGGAACATGGCAAAACAGATTCACGTAGGCATGTTTACGAGCTCGATGCACTCACCACAAGGCATTGCATGACAAACTAAGCATACACCCAGCAAGAAGACATGATTATGAAGCTAACCATGGAAAGAACCATCTCATAGCATGCAAGGATCAACTACAACAAGCTCGGCAAAATTGATTAACACGTAAACAATCTGCTAGGAACATTTTATAGCAAAAGTAGAGCAAGATTGAGTCATGCTAGGGTACTCCATAATTGCAACAAAGACATAGATGGATAGAAAATAACAATATCTAAAAATCATCCTTAATGAACATGCTCAAAAGAGGCATGGATCACTCTGTAGCAACATGAATACATGGCATAAAAATATCAGCAGATCAAAGACTTAGTGAAATTCTAAGTCCCTGAAATCAGCAACATCACGAGAGCTACTTTGCATGCTTGTGCTAGTCACCACATTGATCAAAAAAATACATGGCATACACCCCTGTAAATATGGCATGGCATATAACAAAACACATGTAGGGCTCAAATTCATAGGAGGCACACATTAATCATGGCAAAAATGACAAATGTCCAAATTCTGATAAGAATCTGAAACTAACATCACATAGCACTCTTGCAACAGCATCTATGGCATCAAGATGAACTCAAACGAACATGGTGCAATGCAATGAAATGAAGAGCACAATCAGATGAACATTTTTATATATTAAGCACGCAAAACGAAGCACCACACATAAGGTTATGGAATGATGAATATGCACACATGATATAGATTTTTAGGGACTTGGCGGTTTTTCTAGAAAAAACGTAAGGGCGCAAAATAGCTAAATGACGCATGGGCGGAACTTAGAGGGGTGGCTCACCCTGGGCCTAGCCCAGGTCGATGGGGAAGACGGGTCGGATCGGGGTCGCGACTAGGCCGTGGGAGCTGGGCCGCTGGGAGGCGCTGGCCCATGCTGGCGCGATGCGGGCCGAGGCCCACGCGGGGAGGTGGCGTCGTCCTCCCCGTTTCTGGGCGGGGATGAGGCAGGGGCGCCGACGGCGGCCTTGGGACTCCGGCGAGGTGCCCCTGGACGGCGAGGAGGCCGGGCTCTGGCGGATCTGGAGGAGGGCGAGGCCGGGGACCCGTTCCCGGCGTCGGAATGGGTCGGGGACCACTGGCGGTGGAGCTTGGAGCGTGGCGGTGGGGTTCTGCAGAGAGAGAGAGATCTGAGAGAGAGAGAGAGAGAGAGAGAGAGAGGCAAGAGGAAGAGGGCGACGGGGAGGCGCGAGCTCATCGGGACGGCGGCGGCAGTTTCCTGGCGGCAGAGCGCCCGTGGTCGACGGCCGGCGCGAGGAACGGCGGCATTCCGGTGGCCTCGGGCGACGGGGACAGACGGGAGGTGCACGGCGATGAGCTCGGGATCGAGCGGACGAGCTCGGGGACGAGCCGCGGGCTGCGGCGGTGGGATCCGGGCCGAGCGGGCCGCGGATGGGCCGAGCGGGCCCACGCGATGGGAGGCGCGGCTGGAGTGATGGGGAGCCAGGTGGTGGCCTGCAGTAGGCCGATCCGGCGGCTGGGTGGCGGCGCAGCCACTGGGACGCTGCCAAGTCGCGCTGGTGAGGTGGCTGGCGTCGGATTTGGAGGGGGGAGGCGGCGGCGCAGCCCCCAAGGTGGGAGGAGGCGGCGAAAACAAGGAGGAGAGGGGTTTGGGGTGGTTTAACCTAGGTTAGGTCAAAATGGCATGGGGGATATATATATATATATATATATATATATATATATATATATATATATATATAGGTAGAGGGAGCTAGGAGTGTCCAGATTGAGCACAGTTTTCGGCCACACGATCGTGATCGAACGACCGAGATGATGGAGGGGGTTTAGGTGGGTTTTGGGCCACTTTGAAAAGGTGTTGGGCTGCAACACGAATGAGGCCTTTACGGTTCCTTGGTTAACCGTTGGAGTATCAAACGAAGTCCAAATGGCACGAAACTTGACAGGCGGTCTACCAGTAGTATACCAAGGCCGCTTGGCAAGTCTCGGTTCAATCCGAGGACGTTTAACACCTGCACACGAAAAGAGGCAAAAGGGGACGTCGGAGGACATAGGAGCGCCGGATTGCAAAACGGACAACGGGGAAAATGCTCGGATGCATGAGACGAACATGTATGCAAATGCGATGCACATGATGACATGATATGAAATGCATGACATGCAAACAAATCACAAGGCAACAACAGCGAATAACTGGAAGACACCTGGCACAACGGTCTCGGGGCGTTACATTCAGGTAGTCGCCGGCAATGGTGATGATGCCCTTGGGACCCGGCATCTTCGCCTTCAGGTACGCATAGTGTGAAACCATCATGAACTTGGCTATCGTTGGCCGGCCCAAGAGCGCGTGGTAGGGGCTGTCCAAGTCGACGACCTCAAACTAGATAGGCTTACAACGGAAGTGGGTCTTGTCACCGAACAGGACGTCGATCTTGATCTTGCCAATTGGAGAGCAGGAAAGCCCAGAGACGATGCCATGGAACACGGTCTGGCTGGGTTGGAGTTGCTTCTACTTGATGCCCAGCTTTTCCATGGTACTACGATAGAGGATGTTGATGTTGCCGCCACCGTCTTTCAAGACTCGAGAGAAGCATCACATCCGCCTCTCGGTTGAGAAGGTGGGGTCCAGCACCATGGCATAAGCACCCGACGAAAGATCACGGCCAGATGGTCATCTCGGCTCTAGGTGATGGGCCTCTCGGACCAGTGCATGAATTGGTGGACCTCGGGAATAACAACATTCTCCTCACAATGCTGCTGACACCGACTGTGCTTGCCACAGGTTTCACTTGTGAAGAGGACATAAGCGGCATTCTCGTTGGGGAATTCATCTTGTAGCATGCCGACAGGGCGGGCCGACTGCTGAGGAGCCGGAGTCGCCGGGCCGACTGGAGGAGGCGGCAAGCCCTCACCCTTAGTGATTTGGGTGAGCCAGCTGCACTACCGTTGCCGGATTGTACGGTTGGACGGCTTCGTGCCGCTGTGGAACTTGAAAGGAGTGTCGAGGGCCTGCTCAAAGGAGAAAGTCGGTTGCCAGGAACCATTGCCGCCCCACGGATGCTTGGGGCCGGGTTGACCTACCGGCTGTTGGTCCTCAACGGTTGCCACCTGCCGGCTGTTAGGCCTTGCGCTTGTTGTTGTTCGGCTGCTGACGCCGGTTGGAGTCACTAGCTGGCACCAGAGAAGCCGGCGGGATCACCTTCTCGGATGTGTCGATCCGGATCTCCGTCTTCATGGAAGAGTTGGCCATGGCGTACTTGTCCGCCACAACTAGGAGCTCGTCCATGGTAGCCAGCTTGTTGCACAGAAGCTTGTGTTTGAGCAGGGTGCCCTCTCTGCACCCGGAAGTGAAGTACTCGATGGTCTGCACCTCGTGGACCCCCTCGCAGGAGTTGCGCAACTCGGCCCAACGCGTCAGGTAGTCGTGAGTGGACTCATTTGGGCCCTGAACGCACATGGAGAGCTAGCGAGGCTTGGGGGCGCTTGTAGGTGTTGTTGAAGTTACGCACAAAGACTTGGCTAAAGTCCAACCAACTGTTGGTGATGTTGGCCTTGAGGCTGTTCAGCCATGTTCGGGCTGTGCCCAGCAACATGAGCGGAACGTACCTCATGGCAACGCGCTTGTTGTCGTTTGCTATGCTAACTGTTGTGGCATAGTTGGTCAACCAATCTTCTGGCTTCACATCGCCGTTGTACTTGGGAGTGTCGCAAGGAAGCGAAAACCCTTTGGGAAGGGCTTGTTATGGATGCGGGGGCCAAGCAGGCCAGGCCGACTATATCCTCATCCTCCATTGCCAGGGACCGAGCCAGCTGCCCGATCAGGCGACGAGCGTCATTCTCGCCAACTACTTCGCGGGGGCCTAGCCGGCCCCCCAAAGTCGGGTGGTCACCCAGCGCTGGAGAAGCCAGCCTCTCCCTGCGGGGGGCAGGGGGGCGTGGGGAGGCGGACATTCATCCTGCTAGTGCCGTCCCTCCGCCCTCGGAGGAATTTGCCGGTTGTTCACAACCATCTCATGAGAGCACCGGCTGCGGCTAGCTACTGGCTCTAGGTTCCGCTGGCCGCGGCCGCCGCCACTAGGGGACCGGGAGGTCGCTCCATTCTCGCGGCGGGGTGGTTCCTTCCGGGAGGTCGGCCTTCTGGCCGGCCACCACCACGCGGTTGCACGCGTCTTGTTGCGCGTTCGCAGCATTGAGGAGCTCCTAGAGGCGGTCCAGTTGGCTATGCCGCTCGTCGCCCTTTAGGGTCTCGAGTTATTCTGCCGCTGCCTGTGCGGCGCGCAGGTTCTGCACTTGGGTGTCGTAAATCAGACGTCCGACTCCCAGCATGTTAGCGATGGCCGCACCGCGTTGCCGGACAGTGCCGGCTTGGCTGGGCTCGCCTGCAGCCGGTGTGTGGCCCGCTATGCAGTCAATCTCGAGATGTTTATCCTCAGTGCGGCGCTTCATGGCTGCCATCTTGGTGGCGCTGTCGAGGAGCTTAACGTGGATTTCTTCTAGTTCCGCCGAGTCAGTGTCGGCGATGACGGGAGCAGCCAGGTCCCGCATTGTTGCTCACAATGGGTCCCCGGCGGCCTCACCAGTGTCCTGGCTGTCGCTAGTGACCATCACCTCCATGAAGACGCCAGCATCGGGCGCGCCGGCGGAGGTGTCACTAGTGACAGGAGGGAGCGGGTCGTTGATGATCACCACGTCGCTGGGGTAACCGTCGGTGGCGACCGCATTGGAGAGGCTGAGCTTCCCGAAGAGGTTGATGAGGTAGCTCGCGGGGCAGACGGCTCCAGCGTCGGGTGATGCGTCGGTGCAAGCGCAAATGAATGCATCGGGCTGGTTGATCAAGCCAGACGCGACGCGCTCGCCGAAGGGATGGGTGGTTCCCGTTCGGAACACAACTACGGCCGACGCCGCGGATGGCCCCACGGTAGGCACCAACTGTCGTGGTAATCTCTCGGCAGATGCCGAGGGGTGGATTATCGTGGGTGGAGCCATGAGGACGTCGTTGGGTTCCGGAAGCGAGAGTGAGCATGAGCTCGGGAGCACATGAAACATACCCAGGTTCGGGGCTCTCCGGAGAGATAATACCCCTAGTCCTGCTGAGATGACTATGATCAATACTATACAGAGTTGCTCCTAGAGCTGTGTTTCTAGAGGAGGAGGAAGGGTAGAGCTCTCCCTCTTCTCCTAGCTATGGTGTGTGTGTGTGGAATGAGAGCTGAACCCATTGTGTGGGTGAGCCTGGGGGGTCCTATAGGCCGACCGCCTAGGGGTACAATGGTAATACGCCCAGGTGTAGGACCTGGACGTTAGTGTCTAAGTTCGCCGGGTTCTCCGTCGGCTGCTAGGGCCCGCCTCTGGAGGGCCTCACCGGCTGCCGAGAATCCGACCGACGGGTAGGGCCCGCCGCCTGTGGGCCATGATGATTGCCTTTTGCTGTAGCGCGGTCCTTGCTGACGATGGCCGCGTCATGCGTCATATGGCTACAGTCCCGCGTCATGCGGGTAGGTGGCCGCTTGGTCAGCGCGTACTGTAGCACTCCCCTCCAGGATTCGGGGGAGCAGGCAACACTATAGCCATGCCCCGTCTCATCATGGTGGGTGAGTGCAAACTCCGAGGAGGAGGAGGGGCCGGCTGCTGGGAGCCGGCCCGCCCCTAGAGCCGCCTTCGAAGAGTGTACTGTCTTCTGGAAGCCGACTGCGTGGTCCTAACCGGCCCAGGGAGCCGGCCACGCGGCTAGTTGGCGTGAGGGGCTTTGCTAGTCCTGATGTCTTGAAATATTATTCGGCGCGGATGAAGCTACCCCGGGTACATCCCCCCTGCTACCTCTTGAGCACTGTGTTGGTATTCCCTTGAAGAGGAAAGGGTGATGCAGTAAAGCAGCGTAAGTATTTCCCTCAGTTTTTGAGAACCAAGGTATCAATCCAATAGGAGACCACGCGCGAGTCACCTCGTACCTACACAAACAAATAAGAACCTCGCAACCAACGCGATAAAGGGGTTGTCAATCCCTTCACTACCACTTGCAAGAGTGAGATCTGATAGAGATAGTGATAATAAGATAAATATTTTTGGTATTTTTATGATATAGATTGAAAGTAAAGATTGCAAAATAAAATAGATGGAAACTTATATGATGGATAATAGACCCGGGGGCCATAGGTTCCGCTAGTGGCTTCTCTCAAGATAGCATAAGTATTACGGTGGGTGAACAAATTACTATCGAGCAATTGATAGAAAAGCGAATAATTATGAGAATATATAGGTATGATCATGTATATAGGCATCACATCCGTGACAAGTAGACCGAAATAATTCTGCATCTACTACTATTACTCCACACATCGACCGCTATCCAGCATGCATCTAGAGTATTAAGTTCATAAGAACAGAGCAATGCCTTCAACAAGATGACATGATGTAGAGGGATAAACTCATGCAATATGATGTAAACCCCATCTTTTTATCCTCGATGGCAACAATACAATACATGTCATTTCCCTTTCTGTCACTGGGATCGAGCACCGCAAGATTGAACCCAAAGCTAAGGACTTCTCCCATTGCAAGAAAGAGCAATCTAGTAGGCCAAACCAAACTAATAATTCAAAGAGACTTGCAAAGATAAACCAATCATACATAAAAGAATTCAGAGAAGATTCAAATATTGTTCATAGATAGACTTGATGATAAACCCCCAATTCATCGGATCTCGATAAACACACCGCAAAAGAAGATTACATCGAATAGATCTCCAAGAGAATCGAGGAGAACTTTGTATTGATATCCAAAGAGAGAAGAAGCCATCTAGCTACTAGCTATGGACCCGAAGGTCTGAAGTAAACTACTCACACATCACCGGAGAGGCCATGGAGTTGATGTAGAGGCCCTTTGTGATCAATGCCCCCTCCGGCGGAGCTCCGGAAAAGGCCCCAAGATGGGATCTCTTGTGTATAGAAGGTTGCAGCGGTGGAAATAGGGTTTCGTGGTGCTCTTGGATGTTTGCAGGGTATATGGATATATATAGGAGGAAGAAGTAGGTCGGTGGAGCAACGAGGGGCCCACGAGTGTGGAGGGCGCACCTAGGGGGGTGGGCGCGCCCCCTGCCTCGGGGCCTCCTCGATTGTTTATTGACGTCCACTCCAAGTCTCCTGGATCACGTTTGTTCCAAAAAATAACGCTCCCGAAGGTTTCATTCCGTTTGGACTCCGTTTGATATTCCTTTTTGGCGAAACACTGAAATAGGCAAAAAAACAGCAATTTGGGTCGGGCCTCCGGTTAATAGGTTAGTCCCAAAAATAATGTAAAACTGTAAAGATAAGCCCATTAACATCCAAAATAGATAATGTAATATCATGGAACAATCAAAAATTATAGATACGTTGGAGACGTATCAAGCATCCCCAAGCTTAATTCATGCTCGTCCTCGAGTAGGTAAATGTTAAAAATAGAATTTTTGATGTGGAATGCTTCCTAACATATTTCTCAATGTAATTTTTCTTTATTGTGGCATGAATGTTCAGATCCGAAAGATTCAAGATAAAAGTTTAATATTGACATAGAAATAATAATACTTCAAGCATACTAACTAAGCAATCATGTCTTCTCAAAATAACATGCCCAAAGGAAGTTATCCCTACAAAAATCATATAGTCTGGCTATGCTCTATCTTCATCACACAAAATATTAAATCATGCACAACCCCAATGACAAGCCAAGCAATTGTTTCATACTTTTGATGTTCTCAAACTTTTTCAATCTTCACGCAATATATGAGCGCGAGCCATGGATATAGCACTATGGTGGAATAGAATGGTGGTTGTGGAGAAGACAAAAAGGAGAAGATAGTCTCACATCAACTAGACGTATCAATGGGCTATGGAGATGCCCATCAATAGATATCAATGTGAGTGAGTAGGGATTGCCATGCAATAGATGCACTAGAGTTATAAGTGTATGAAAGCTCAACAAAAGAAACTAAGTGGGTGTGCATCCAACTTGCTTGCTCCCGAAGACCTAGGGCAATTTTTGAGGAAGCCCATCATTGGAATATACAAGCCAAGTTCTATAATGTAAAATTCCCACTAGTTTATGAAAGTGACAAAATAGGAGACTCTCTATCATGAAGATCATGGTGCTACTTTGAAGCACAAGTGTGGAAAAAGGATAGTAACATTGCCCCTTCTCTCTTTTTCTCTCATTTTTTTATTTGGGCATTCTTTCTTCTTTTTTGGCCTCTTTTCTCCTTTTTTTCCTTTTTTTTCGTCCGGAGTCTCATCCCGACTTGTGGGGGAATCATAGTCTCCATCATCCTTTCCTCACTGGGACAATGCTCTAATAATGATGATCATCACACTTCTTTTTCCTTACAACTCAAGAATTACAACTCAATACTTAGAACAAAATATGACTCTATGTGAATGCCTCCGGCGGTGTACCGGGATATGCAATGAATCAAGAGTGACATGTATGAAAAAAAATATGAATGGTGGCTTTGCCACAAATATGATGTCAACTACATGATCATGCAAAGCAATATGACAATGATGAAGAGTGTCATAATTACGGAACGGTGGAAAGTTGCATGGCAATATATCTCGGAATGGCTATGGAAATGCCATAATAGGTAGGTATGGTGGCTGTTTTGAGGAAGGTATATGGTGGGTTTATGGTACCGGCGAAAGTTGCGCGGTACTAGAGAGGCTAGCAATGGTGGAAGGGTGAGGGTGTGTATAATCCATGGACTCAACATTAGTCATAAAGAACTCACATACTTATTGCAAAAATTTATTAGTTATCTAAACAAAGTACTACGTGCATGCTCCTAGGGGGATAGATTGGTAGGAAAAGACCATCACTCATCCCCGACCGCCACTCATAAGGAAGGCAATCAATAAATAAATCATGCTCTGACTTCATCACATAACGGTTCACCATACGTGCATGCTACGGGAATCACAAACTTCAACACAAGTATTTCTCAAATTCACAACTACTCAACTAGCATGACTCTAATATCACCATCTCCATATCTCAAAACAATTATCAAGTATCAAACTTCTCATAGTATTCAATGCACTTATATGAAAGTTTTTATTATGCCTAAAAGCAAATTGCCATGTTGTTCTAAGGGACTCTCAAAATAATATAAGTGAAGCATGAGAGATCAATTATTTCTATAAAATAGAACCACCCCCATGCTCTAAAAGATATAAGTGAAGCACTAGAGCAAAAACTATATAGCTCAAAAGATATAAGCGAAGCACATAGAGTATTCTAATAAATTCCAATTCATGTGTGTCTCTCTCAAAAGGTGTGTACAGCAAGGATGATTGTGGTAAACTAAAAAGCAAAGACTCAAATCATACAAGACGCTCCAAGCAAAACACATATCCTGTGGTGAATAAAAATATAGCTCCAAGTAAAGTTACCGATGAACGAAGACAAAAGAAGGGATGCCTTCCGGGGCATCCCCAAGCTTAGGCTTTTTGGTGTCCTTGGATTTAACTTGGGGTGCAATGGGCATCCCCAAGCTTAGGCTCTTGCCACTCCTTGTTCCATAATCCATCAAATCTTTACCCAAAACTTGAAAACTTCACACCACAAAACTTAACAGAAAATCTCGTGAGCTCCGTTAGCGAAAGAAAACAAAACACCACTTCAAGGTACTGTAATGAACTCATTATTTATTTATATTGGTGTTAAACCTAATGTATTACAACTTATCTATGGTTTATAAACTCTTTTACTAGCCATAGATTCATCAAAATAAGCAAACAACACATGAAAAACAGAATCTGTCAAAAACAGAACAGTCTGTAGTAATATGTAACTAACACAACTTCCGGAACCCAAAAAATTCTAAAATAAATTGCTGGACGTGAGGAATTTATCTATTAATCATATAAAAAAGAATTAACTAAATATCACTCTCCAATAAAAAATGGCAGCAATTCTCGTGAGCGCTAAAGTTTCTATTTTTTACAGCAAGATTAAAAAGACTTTCCCCAAGTCTTCCCAACGGTTCTACTTGGCACAAAAACTAATTAAACACAAAAAACACAACCAAAACAGAGTCTAGATAAATTATTTATTACTAAACAGGATCAAAAATAAATGAATAAAAATAAAATTGGGTTGCCTCCCAACAAGCGCTATCGTTTAACGCCCCTAGCTAGGCATAAAAGCGAAGATGGATCTAGGTATTGCCATCTTTGCTAGGCAATCCGTAAGTGGCTCTCATAATAGATTCATATGGTATTTTAACTTTCTTTCTAGGGAAGTGTTCCATGCCTTTCCTTAACGGAAATTGGAATTTAATATTTCCTTCCTTCATATCAATAATTGCACCAATCATTCCAAGGAAAGGTCTACCAAGAATAATAGAACATGAAGGATTGTAATCTATATCAATAAAAATGAAATCTATGGGCACATAATTCCTATTTTCTACAATAAGAACATCATTAATCTTTCCCATAGGTTTCTTAATGGTGGAATCCGCAAGGTGCAAGTTTAAAGAACAATCATCAAATTCACGGAAACCTAGCAAATCACACAAAGTTTTTTGGATCGTGGAAACACTAGCACCCAAATCACACAAAGCATAGCATTCATGATCTTTAATTTTAATTTTAATAGTAGGTTCCCACTCATCATAAAGTTTTCTAGGGATAGAAACTTCCAACTCAAGTTTTTCTTCATAAGATTGCATCAAAGCATCAACGATATGTTTAGTAAAAGCTTTATTTTGACTATAAGCATGAGGAGAATTTAGCGCGGATTGCAACAAGGAAATACAATCTATCTAATAGAAATTATCATAATTAAATTTCTTGAAATCCAAGATAGTGGTCTCCTTGCTATCTAAAGTTTTAACCTCTTCAATCCCACTTTTAACAATTTTTGCATCAAGATCTAAAAACTCCGAATTTTTGGGATGCCTTCTAAATAAAGTTGACTCATCTCCAGTCCCATCATAATCAAGATTCATATTGCAAAACAATGATTTAATAGGGGACACATCAATCACTTTTAGATCTTCATCCTTATTATCATGAAAACTAGAAGAACACGCTTTCACAGAGCAATGTTTCTTAGCACGCATCCTAGCGGTTCTTTCTTTGCACTCATCAATGGAAATTCTCATGGATTTGAGAGACTCATTGATATCATGCTTAGGTGGAATAGATATAAGTTTCAAAGAATCAACATCAAGAGAAATTCTATCCATGTTCCTAGCCAACTCATCAATATTAAGCAATTTTTCTTCAATCAAAGCATCGAAACTCTTTTGTGAACTAATAAATTCTTTAATACTAGATTCAAATCAGAGGGCATCTTATTATAATTTCCATAATAATTGTTGTAGGAATTACCATAATTATTAGAGCAATTACTAGGAAACGGCCTAGAATTAAAATTACCTCTATATGCATTGTTACCAAAATTGTTCCTAGCAACAGAATTCACATCCATATATTCATTATTATTCTCAATCAAAGTAGACAAAGGCATATCATTAGGATCAGTAGGATCACTCTTATTAGCAAACAATTTCATAAGTTCATCCATCTTTCCACTCAAAACATTAATCTCTTCAATTGCATGCACTTTTTTACTAGTAGACCTTTTCGTGTGCCATTGAGAATAATTAACCATAATATTATCTAGGAGTTTGGTAGCTTCTCCTAAAGTGATTTCCATAAAAGGACCCCCCGCGGCCGAATATAAAAGATTTCTAGAAGCGAAGTCCAATCCGGCATAAAATTTTTGTCTAATCATCCAAAGATTCAAACCATGTGTAGGGCAATTACGTATCACTAATTTCATCTCTCCCAAGATTCTGCAACATGTTCATGATCAAGTTGCTTAAAATTCATAATATCGTTTTTAAGAGAGATGATCTTAGCGGGAGGAAAATACTTAGAGATAAAAGCATCTTTGCACTTATTCCATGAATCAATACTATTTTTAGGCAAAGATGAAAACCAAGCTTTAGCACGATCTCTAAGCGAAAACGGAAATAGCTTAAGCTTAACAATATCATTATACACATCTTTCTTCTTTTGCATATCACACAAATCAACAAATTTGTTTAGATGGGTTGCGGCATCTTCATTAGGAAGGCCAGAAAACGGATCTTTCATGACAAGATTCAGCAAGGCAGTATTGATCTCACAAGATTCAGCATCGGTAAGAGGAGCAATCAGAGTGCTAATAAAATCATTATTGTTGGTATTGGCAAAGAGCCACAATTTCGTATTATCTTGAGCCATTGTGACAAGCAAGCAATCCAACACACAAGCAGACAGGCGAAGAAGCAAAGGAGGCAAACTGAAAAAGAGAAGGGGAACGAAAAAAGAGGGCGAATAAAACGGCAAGGGTGAAGTGGGGGAGAGGAAAATGGCAAATAATGTAATGCGAAGGATAAGAGTTGTGATGGGTATTTGGTATGTCTTGACTTGGCGTAGATCTCCCCGGCAACGGCGCTAGAAATCCTTCTTGCTACCTCTTGAGCACTGCGTTGGTTTTCCCTTGAAGAGGAAAGGGTGATGCAGTAAAGCAGCGTAAGTATTTCCCTCAGTTTTTGAGAACCAAGGTATCAATCCAATAGGAGACCATGCGCGAGTCACCTCGTACCTACACAAACAAATAAGAACCTCGCAACCAACGCGATAAAGGGGTTGTCAATCCCTTCCCGGCCACTTGCAAGAGTGAGATCTGATAGAGATAATGATAATAAGATAAATATTTTTGGTATTTTTATGATATAGACTGAAAGTAAAGATTGCAAAATAAAATAGATGGAAACTTATATGATGGAGAATAGACCCGGGGGCCATAGGTTTCACTAGTGGCTTCTCTCAAGATAGCATAAGTATTTCGGTGGGTGAACAAATTACTGTCGAGAAATTGATAGAAAAGCGAATAATTATGAGAATATCTAGGTATGATCATGTATATAGGCATCACGTCCGTGACAAGTAGACCGAAATGATTCTGCATCTACTACTATTACTCCACACATCGACCGCTATCCATCATGCATCTAGAGTATTAAGTTCATAAGAACAAAGTAACGCCTTAAGCAAGATGACATGATGTAGAGGGATAAACTCATGCAATATGATGTAAACACCATCTTTTTATCCTCGATGGCAACAATACAATACGTGTCGTTTCCCTTTCTGTCAGTGGGATCGAGCACCGCAAGATTGAACCCAAAGCTAAGCACTTCTCCCATTGTAAGAAAGATCAATCTAGTAGGACAAACCAAACTGATAATCTGAAGATACTTGCAAAGATAAACCAATCATACATAAAAGAATTCAGAGAAGATTCAAATATTGTTCATAGATAGACTTGATCATAAACCCACAATTCTTCGGATCTCGACAAACACACCGCAAAAGATGATTACATTGAATAGATCTCCAAGAGAATCGAGGAGAACTTTGTATTGACATCCAAAGAGAGAGAAGAAGCCATCTAGCTACTAGCTATGGACCCGAAGGTCTGAACTAAACTACTCACACATCACCGGAGAGGCCATGGAGTTGATGTAGAGGCCCTCCGTGATCAATGCCCCCTCCGGCGGAGCTCCGAAAAAGACCCCAAGGTGGGATCTCTTGGTTATAGAAGGTTGCGGCGGTGGAAATAGGGTTTCGTGGTGCTCCTGGATGTTTGCGGGGTATATGGATATATATAGGAGGAAGAAGTAGGTCGGTGGAGCAACGAGGGGCCCACGAGGGTGGAGGGCGCGCCCCCTGCCTTGTGGCCTCCTCGATTGTTTCTTGACGTCCACTCCAAGTCTCCTGGATCACGTTTGTTCCAAAAATAACGCTCCTGAAGGTTCCATTCTGTTTGGACTCTGTTTGATATTCCTTTTCGGCGAAACACTAAAATAGGAAAAAAACGACAATTTGGGCTGGGCCTCCGGTTAATAGGTTAGTCCCCAAAATAATATAAAATTGTAAAATAAGCCCATTAACATCCAAAATAGATAATATAATAGCATGGAACAATCAAAAATTATAGATACGTTGGAGACGTATCACCCCCCGACAATTATGGTATTTCCATAGCCATTCCGAGATATATTGCCATGCAACTTCCACCGTTACTATCCACATGACTTGAGTGTTCATCGTCATATTGCTTTGCATGGTCATATAGAGCTCACATCATATTTGTGCAGCCACCATTAATCATTGTTATACATATTATGCTAGATCATTGCACATCCCGGTACACTGCCATAGGCATCCACATAGAGTCATATTCTTTTTGTTTTTTCGAGTTGTAAGTAAATAAAAGTGTGATGATCATCATTATTAGAGTGTTTCCCCTACTAGTGAGGAAAGACTGGTGGAGACTAACGAGTCCTCAAAAAAGTGGGGATGAGGTCCATGAGACTGTTCTAAAAAATGAGAGAAAAGAGAGAGAGGGGCACACTACTATCCTTTACCACACTTGTGCTTCAAAGTAGCAACATGTTCTTCGTATAGAGTCTCCATGATTTGTCACTTCCATATACTAGTGGGAATTTTACCATTATAGAACTTGGCTTGTATGTTCCGATGATGGGCTTCCTCAAAGGCTCGAGGTCTTCATGAGCAAGCAAGTTGTATGCGCACCCACTTAGTTTTAGTTGTGAGCTTTCATACACTTATAGCTCTTGTGCATACGTTGCATGGAACTCCCTACTCCTCGCATCGATATCGATTGAAAGGCATCTGCATTGCCTAACAATCCGCCGAGTTGATGCGAGACTTTCTCTATTTTTGTCTTCCCTTATAAACCCCTACCATCATTCTCTGTGCCATCCAAAGTGCTAAGTTCATGGCTCACGCTCAGGTATTGAGTGGAGTTGAAAATGCTAAAGTGAGAAAAAGTATGATACAATTGCTTGGTTTCGCACTCAGGTGCTCATGATTTATACTTATGTTAGGAGGCCAGAGTCCTGCCATGCTTACATAATTCAATGGGTAGGGATAACATTCATTAAGCATCGTATACTTTGAAAACTAATAATTGTTTTCTAGTATTCATGAATATTATTATGTTGATATCAATTAGATCGTCGTTTCTCAAACATTCATATCGCAAAAGATTACATGATGAAACATTTTAGGTAGCATTCAACATCAAAAGTTCTATTTTTATCATTTACCCACTCAAGGATGAGCACGAATTAAGCTTGAAGATGCTAATACGTGTCCAATGTATCTATAATTTTTTATTGTTTCATGCTATTATATTATCAATGTTGTATGCTTTATACACCATTTTATATCATTTTTGGGAACTAACCTATTAACTCGGTGCCTAGTGCCAGTAGCTATTTTCTGCTTGTTTTTTATTTTACAGAAAATCCATACCAAATGGAGTCCAAACACAACAAAACTTTTTGATGATTTTTGAACCAAAAGAGACCCAAGAAGCTTCGGGGGAAGTCTAGAAGCCACACAAGGAGGCAACAAGGCAGGGGGCGCGCCTAGCCCCCTTGTGGGCCCCCCTGCTACTCCGATTGACCTAATTCCTGGCATATAAATTCACATATATTTGGAAACCCTCAAAGCGAGATCCGAAACAATTATTTCCCCGCAGCAAGTCTTCGTTCTTCTAAGATCCCATCTGGAGGCCATTTCTGGTACTCTGTCGGAGGGGGGGGGGGTCAGTCATGGAGGGCCTCTACATCAACCTTGCTA
Organism: Triticum aestivum; assembly: GCF_018294505.1. Lineage (NCBI taxonomy): Eukaryota > Viridiplantae > Streptophyta > Magnoliopsida > Poales > Poaceae > Triticum > Triticum aestivum. Next base: position 448,046,990 of record NC_057812.1, on the reverse strand, counting down.
CCTCTCAGATGATGTGTGTGATGGAAATATGCCTTAGAGGCAATAATAAAGTTGATATTTTATATTTACTTATTCATGATAAAGGTTTATTATTCATGCTAGAATTGTATTGATCAGAAACCTAAATACATGTGTGAATACATAAACAAATATCGTGTCGCTAGTAAGCATCTACTAGATTAGCTCGTTGATCAAAGATGGTTAAGGTTTCCTAACCATGGACATGAGTTGTCATTTGATAACAGGATCACATCATTAGGAGAATAATGTGATAGACAATACCCATCTGTTAGCTTAGTGTCAGGACCCCGACTCAATGCCACATCGATCTAGCATGTAACACCTCATATCACTTTGCGGCCTCACGCACGGTATCCCCATGGGTGTCGCCTTACCTTTGCCCGGGACCGTTTGTGCCTTTTGGCACATTTATATGATAGTGTCGCTAGCATCCATATGATAAGGAGCCCAGGCTGACATGGCTAGTCGTAAACCCAAAGTGGCACAAACTTACAGGGACAGGCATCCATGACCCAACATCGAACGTGTCGGTCATCAGCGAGTGAATCCAGGCTGTAGCACTGGGCTAGCAGGACTCCGGTGAACCGGGCTGTAGCGGGCTAACAGGACTCCGGTATTCATCGCGTGACATTTCCTCGAAGGGACAGACACAGGAACGAAGAAGGACACATGCCGGCCAGCCTAAGTGTTCCGGAGCAGTAGCAAGCTACCATGGCTCAGTGGAAACACTAGGAGACATTTCCCGGTAAGAGAGGCTACTAAGGATAAACAACTAGATAGCCAGATCCCACACATATCAAGCATTTCAATAACATACACACAATATGCTCGATATGTGCAAATACAACATGGCATCACAACATGACTCTACAACTCAAGTATTTATTCCTTAGGCTCCGAGGAGCGAGATATTACAAACAGGGGTCTCATGACCCAACATTCAGAGCATACACATCAAAACACAAGCGGAAGCTATCATGCCTGAGTACAGACATCTATAAATGAAAAAGGCTGAGAAGCCTGACTATCTACCAAATCCTGCCAAGGCACAAGATCGTAGCTGAGGTAACAAGCTAAACGTCGAAGTCCACGTGGAACTACTAGCGAGACCGAATTCTCTCTGCAAAAACATAAAATAGGCAAACGTGAGTACAAATGTACCCAACAAGACTTACATCAGAACTAACTACATATGCATCATTTTCAACAAGGGGATGGTGGGGTTTAACTGTAGCAAGCCAGCTTTGACTCGGTGGCTATCCTGAACTACGACTGCAAGTAACTCTTTTGAGGTGGTGCACACGAGTCCACATATTCACCATATCAATACACCACTATGGATCCGCTCCCGTCTCCCTACGAGAATGCCATCCATAGCACTCACGCTTATCTTGCGTATTTTAGAGTATCCACTTACACTTGTCTATGAACTGATATAAGCAACCCAGAAGTCCTTTACCTCGGACACGGCTATTCGAATAGATGATGTTAACCCTGCAGGGGTGTACTTCTTCATACATGTTTCCACCACTTAGCGTCTGCACACGACATGTGCTCGGCAGACTTCAAGCAAAAGCCGACGTGGGTGTAGACCACGACCTACCTAAACACTCAAGTCTCTAGTCTAGGTTTATCGCCTATTCGGGTTCCATCCATGAGGAGATCCGGCCGGAGTTTCGCTCACAGCCCCAAACGATGTGAACAGGGTTCCGTGACACCAAACGGGCGCCCGGTATACCCGGCCACGTGCCTACCGCATCACAGCCCACCCCTCCGGTCAGCGCTGTGCACGGCCTCCGGCATACTACAAACACCAGAAACTACTTGCAACTCCTGGACAGAGGACTTGGGTGAATAAGAAGTCGAGCGGGGTCATATTTCAGGGCCCAATGTATGGTAGTAGCTGAATCATGGATCACAAACACAGAACTCAGTTCCTGAGGACGGCTTCAATGAGACAACCCACCATGTACTCCTACATGGCCTCTCACCGCTACCTTTACCAAATCGTGTTCACCACTTAGCTCACACAGAATAGGACATGTTCACACACCTCTGATTCATCCCCGATGAATCAGACCTGACTCAACTCTAAGCAATAGCAGGCATGACAAACAAACATGAATGAGTAGGCACAACATGGCTCAAACAACTCCTACTCATACTAGTGGGTTTCATCTATTTACTGTGGCAATGACAGGTCATGCAGAGGATAAAGGGGTTCAACTACCGCAGCATGTAACAGTTGAATCGGTGTTGTCCTAATGCAGTAAAAGAGAGCAGGAGCGAGAGAGTGAGATTGTATCGGAATGAACAAGGGGGTTTTGCTTGCCTGGCACTTCTGAAGATAGTATTGAGTCTTCATCAGTGTCAACGATCACATCATCGGTACAATGTCTATCGAGGGGGAACAACACCGGCAAACACAAAAGAAACACGATCAATGCAATGCACAATATGATGCATGCTATGACATGGCAATATGAATGTGTTTTGGGCTAATGCACCTAGCTATGATTTAAATGAAGTTGGTTTGAGTACATGATTCAAATACCAACTCCATATATGATTATTTAAATGCCCTTTATTTGTTTTGTCCAAAACAGAGGACAAACATTGTTCAAACATGCATGAAAATGGTACATATGGATTCCTTGAATTTTTCTGATAATTTTTCATATATAATTTATTTAATTTGGAGTTACGGTTGAATTTCTATGATTTTTAGAAGTTTATACAATTTTCTGGAATTTCCTGAATTTATAAAATAAACTAAATTCCAGAAAAGGAATATTGCGTCAGCATGGCGTCATGCTGATCTTGGCAGAGTCAACAGGGGCTGGTCCGGGTCAAACTTGACCAGGGGGCCCACTGGTCAGTGACACACCGCTGGCATAAGTCACTGACGTGTGGGGCCGGTCAAAGGCCATGTCAGCGAGGTCAACGCCGACGCGTGGGGCCACTGTGATTAATTTTAAACTAAACAGGAGTTAAGCTGTGATTAATTAGGGGCATGGGGCCCATGAGTCAGTGGCCTAGGGGGTTGGTTAGTGAGGGGGGTTAGCCGCTAACGACGGCCACGTCGGATTCGTCGGCGGTTGCACGACGGCGACGACCCAGAGCGGCGGTGGCTCGCCAGAGTTGTGCCAGGGACGACGGATCGACGTGCCAAGGGCACCAGGAGGTGGCCCGTGGCCGCGCGCATCCAGGGGAACCAACGGAAGGGTGCGGGGTGGACGGAGTTCGCCGGAAGCGAGGTTGTGGCAGCGGCCGGAGTTCGGGCGCCGATGAAAACGACGACACCGTGCACGGGAGGATCTACGGTTAGCACCTATGCGTTCTATGAGAGCTCACGAACCCAACGGAGGCACGCACGGGACCAAATGGCCACCGGAGCCTCGTCGGCGATGAGCTCGTGCGGCGGCGTGCTGTCGGGGGAGAGAGGCGCGGCGGCTACGGCATGCTAGAGAGAAAACGGAGAGGGGGAGGATGATCAGGAGCTCACGTGGAGTGCAGTGGTGGCCTCGGCGTGTTCGGGGAAGCTCGGACGGCGACGGGTCGATGATGGAGATCCGCGGCGGCCGACGATGAAGACGACGATGGCGGCGACGTTGCAAGGCTTTCGGAGGGCCGTGGATCGGTGGGGAGGAAGAGGGGGTCGAGGCGGAGCTCCTGAGCTCAGCGGAAGGGCGAGGGGTGGCCGGTGGCTATGGATGCGACGGCGGCGCCCTCCAGTGGCTCTCGGTGGTGCTCCAAATCGAGAGAGGGAGAGAGCTAGAGCGAGCAGAGAGAAGGGATAGCGGTCGAGGGGGTCGAGGGCGTCTCCGTGGCGTTGCGGGAGACGTCCAGGGGGAGGAGGAGGCAGCCAGGCAGGGAGGAGGTGGCCGGGGCACGTGGGCGCGCGCGCCAGGCGCGTGCCCGTCCTCCTGGCAGGGAGGAAGACGACAGGGGAGGCCCAGATGGGCTGGGCCGCACAGGAGCTGGGCCGGCTGGGCTACCAGGTGAGCGCCAGGTAAGATTTCTCTCCTCTCTACTTTTCCTATTTCTGTTGTTTTTTTTAATATTGTTCTGTGTTGTTTTAGTTTAGTAAAATACTAAACCATTTTATAAAATCCTGAAAATAGTTATGTGGCTAGGACTAAAATATACCAAACCACATAAAATGTTCCAGTATTATTGGACATATATTATTTATATATCAAATATATATCCAATGCAAATAGTTATTGAATTAATTCAAAGGCCCAAAATAAATGTTTCAGTCAGTCCAAAAATATTGGTTTGCATTTTATTCTTGCCAATATTTTTCAAAGCTGAAAAGGAACATTTCCTTGGAAACATTTGAAGCAATTTTTAATGTTGATCATCTTTTTTTTAAATGATTTCTGAGGCTTCCAAATTTCCCCAGTTCAAGTTCAAAAATTTAAACATGATGCAAACACTAGGCAGCACCAGAAGCTAGGGATGTGACAACTCACCCCCACTAAACAAGAATCTCGACCCGAGATTCAAGTGTAGGGTAAGACGAAGGGGAACGCAACCTAACACAATCTTCACGATCCAGGTTGCCCTTCATAAGAACATTGATTCGATCACCATCATTGTCTTGATGTCTTGCTCCGAGAATGCCAACCGACATGACAACGAGAGGGGAAAGAAAACTCTAGAAGGATCGAACTTCTCGAAGGTCGAACAACTCACGGAATGAGACATAGAACCATCTCTCGGGTTGAGACACGAGATACACATCAAGAGGGGTGGAAAGAAACGGATGACGAAGGTTCACTAGGTGGACAACAATTCCACACTTAAAAAGGTGGTAAACGATTGTCAACGTAGCGAGGAGTTGAGTTTCCATGATGCCACAGCGGGACATCCTGGAGGAGGGTGATTCGTAGATTATTACCTTAAGTGGCAAAAAGAATTACCTTTGATATAGAGATCATTGAAACTCTTTAAACCAGCCTAAGGCAATTCTTGAGCGATCGTTTGGAGGGGTTTGGTAGAATGGCATACCCGGATTAGAATGGATGATGTGGATTACCTTGTTGAAGACAACATAATGGATGAATTTGCTTACCACCGGAAATGGAAGAGACCCATGGTAGAATGGCACATTGGCGGTGCAAGCTGGGAACAAAATGCAAATGCTGGGAATGATTCTGGTAACTGGGGAAGAACCCAACAATAGAGAGTGAATTCACTATTTGAAAGGTCATAGCATTGCCGAGGAAACTGAGAGCACTATACAGTTAATGCCGACGATCAAACCTAGCACTTGCACGTGCTCTCAAGAACTTGAGCATTTCCATAATCATCAAGATTTTACCAATATCCGTGTCAAGGATCCTGGCAACACAACTTGCTACCATGATGAATGATGATGGATGCAGATGCAAAGAAAGATAACACTTTCTCAGATTTCACCCTTGGCGGGGCCAAGGAAATAAAATCTGGATGATCGACCGAGAGACATTTAGCACTCCGCTTCTAATGTTCTCCTTGATGTGCTAGTGTAACCCATTCATAGAAATGGTCTGGTATCTAGAACATCAAGTAAAGGTCGGACTTCGGAAACACAAAAATCCATAAGGAACAACTACTAGAATAAGTTCTACAAGATCCTTATGGGGAGGTGGCCAACTTCTCCAATCAAGATACTACAATAATGGGTCTTCCGGCTGGGTGTGTTGGCCACGACATCCACCTTACCGGTTATCGAGGGACCAATATTATAGTTCTTGGGAAATGTTCCAAACCATCATATCTGCCAGAGATTCAGATCTGATTGGTGTCAGAATATTCCAGACTCATCGAGTCTAGGAAGAAAATGAAAGTTTGCAACACAAATCGACGAGATGACGTTGCGAGATTCTCGGGAAATGAACTACGATAGAAAACTCCAAAACATGAGCTGGTTCTGCTACACACATGTGAACATGCTGTCCTAGACAAGCATGACCACGTGGTAGTCCTATAATAAAATACTACCGAGTTCTGGTTGGGAACCATCACCGTGGATAACGAAGTCCTTGCATAAGTCATATGATTAGCTCTTATGAAGGAACTTCTTCTCCTTGAACAAATCAATCAGTGGCTTGGTGTGCTCGGAACACATATGGAATGAAGGTTGCAAGTCTCCAGACCACAGAATACTTCACACGTGTGCATGACTGACTTGCGATGATTCCAGAGGAAGCAAAACTAACTTTCTCAAATTCATGGCGGCAACTTTCACCAAATGCACGTGTATAAGAGGAAGTCACTCCTTTCATCAACAAATACTTCATGAGCTAGCATGAAGAAAATGCTTTCAAAAGTTTCCAACACTAACTTATTGTCCAACAAGATCTTGGAGAAGATAAAATGATGTTGATGGGCTCAACAACAATCATCGAGATTTCCATGAAGATGGAATTCCCTAATTATGTGAACAGGTGATAGCATTGGTCAGACCCAGAAGATATAATGGTGTATGCTCGAGGAGTCAACCACGAGTAAGACAACATTACGAACATCGTTGGTTCTGATTTATTTGAGAATAGCCCACACTCAAATCAAGGTTTTAACAAGATAATAGGTCCAACAACTGATCACAGGGACCAATCGATGAAGACATCATCTTTCTTCAACATACATACAAGATATCCCTTAATATGAACTAAGTTGGAGAAGCCTTTATCTTCCAGCTCTCCAAGTTGTTGTTTAGCTTAACCAACTAGCTCAGGGGTATCCAACACGGATTCCTGGAGAAATGGTGGTTTACAGGAATAAACCAACTTGATCACGAGATCAACATAGCGGTCAGGCGACAACCTGGTGATACTTCCGAGAAGAAATTCGGAATATCATGAACCACCGGTATGTTACTAAGCTCGAGAACAATCTTGCTTTTTAGGGCAAGACGATATGATCAAAAGAGCGAGGGATTGCCAAAATCCTAACTCATTGATCGAAGAGTGCACCAAGAAATAAGGACTAGGTAGCACAATCTATCTTAGAATGACGATTCGAGATCCAACATGCTAAGAATGAAATTATTGTCCATTTAACTACCAAGCAACAGAGTTGCTAGCAGTATTGATTTCACACACCACGATTCACTTGTCGGCATTCCGGTTGCAACAACACGGGAACCGAGAAATGAATAATGATGGAGAGAGTATCACTGTATCAAGAGTTCATAGGATGGTGTGCAATTCCCATGATATTCTTGATATAAAGATGGTAATACTCCAAGGTAGAACAGAACAAAAGTTGGATTAGCAACTTGATCTGCAGAGTACAACTACTTTGACCCAATCCTAGATATGGATGAGGTACTGGAGTTCATTTCTCCTAGTCATCCTGAATAGAATGGCTTAACGGACCACAAGATTAAAAGCATCGATGACACGAATGCACAATTACTCCTGACTATCAATTGATAGACGAAGATCGGAATACGACTGAAGAGGGAAAACTCAAAGGAACATATATCTTTCTGAGTTGTGGATGCATAGATTAGTATGTCGAGCAAAGCTCAACATTTCTTCCGAATAACCCATGCAGAAGGTAGAACTGGCAGATTCACAATATAGAATGGAGAACTCAACAAAAGCACTCTGGTTGTGATCTTTTGGTTCAAAAGAACTCCTGCCAAGAATGGTTCATGGTATTTGGAAGAACTATATACCACGGACCTCGAGGACTATCGCAAAGGTTACTAATATCCTAAAGGCACTAGCAATTACTATCAACATGAAGTAAGTAGGGTGAATCTCGGGTTCAAAACCCAGAAGTGAAATGCCTACTAACTAAGTGGCATCACGGGATGCTTACAAGAATGATGGCCAGAATCATCACACTGGGACACAAATCATGGCTAAATTACTAGATGATCCCCTAAGACACCTAGGGTCATAATACTAGCTCCAACATATATGTCAAGGCAATAAAGTACCTCAACTCACTGATTTGTGTGATTAATCTGACCAAAGGCACATCGGAAATAGGAGGAAGGGATTTGCAAATGCATCCGACTATTTAGAAACCTGGGATGACTCGGACAGCATAACGGTTGTAAATGCTCAAAAGATTGGAGACATGCTACAAAAATGGTGGCATAGCCACTCAGAAGCACAATATCAAGGTTCCGAGATCAAGAATTATCATACGGAAGTAGTAGGAACTGAACCGAGGCTTAAATCCAACAATCTTATAAATCTACGGATTACTAACACGTGATCCTAATAGAAAGAAGAGAAAGCCTAGTTCCTTAACCCCGTAGAAAAGATAAGATGACTCAGATCAGAAGGGCATGAGGTATAAGGAGTAAAAAGAACCTTACGTTATATCCCACAATCAATTCCCTTACATAACTAAAGCATTTCTAGACTCAACTTCGACCAGTTTGGCTTGGTAATCCTACAGGAAGTCAAGCTCTGATACCAATGCTGTCAGGACCCCGACTCAATGCCACATCGATCTAGCATGTAACACCTCATATCACTTTGCGGCCTCACGCACGGTATCCCCACGGGTGTCGCCTTACCTTTGCCCGGGACCGTTTGCGCCTTTTGGCACACGTATATGATAGTGTCGCTAGCATCCATATGATAAGGAGCCCGGGCTGACATGGCTAGTCGTAAACCCAAAGTGGCACAAACTTACAGGGACAGGCATCCATGACCCAACATCGAACGTGTCGGTCATCAGCGAGTGAATCCAGGCTGTAGCACTGGGCTAGCAGGACTCCGGTGAACCGGGCTGTAGCGGGCTAACAGGACTCCGGTATTCATCGCGTGACATTTCCCCGAAGGGACAGCCACAGGAACGAAGAAGGACACATGCCGGCCAGCCTAAGTGTTCTGGAGCAGTAGCAAGCTACCATGGCTCAGTGGAAACACTAGGAGACATTTCCCGGTAAGAGAGGCTACTAAGGATAAACAACTAGATAGCCAGATCCCACACATATCAAGCATTTCAATAACATACACACAATATGCTCGATATGTGCAAATACAACATGGCATCACAACATGACTCTACAACTCAAGTATTTATTCCTTACGCTCCGAGGAGCGAGATATTACAAACAGGGGTCTCATGACCCAACATTCAGAGCATACAAATCAAAACACAAGCGGAAGCTATCATGTCTGAGTACAGACATCTATAAATGAAAAAGGCTGAGAAGCCTGACTATCTACCAAATCCTGCCGAGGCACAAGATCGTAGCTGAGGTAACAAGCTAAACGTCGAAGTCCACGTGGAACTACTAGCGAGACCGAAGTCTCTCTGCAAAAACATAAAATACGCAAACGTGAGTACAAATGTACCCAGCAAGACTTACATCAGAACTAACTACATATGCATCATTTTCAACAAGGGGATGGTGGGGTTAACTGCAGCAAGCCAGCTTTGACTCGGTGGCTATCCTGAACTACGACTGCAAGTAACTCTTTTGAGGTGGCGCACACGAGTCCACATATTCACCATATCAATACACCACTATGGATCCGCTCCCGTCTCCCTACGAGAACGCCATCCATAGCACTCACGCTTATCTTGCGTATTTTAGAGTATCCACTTACACTTGTCTATGAACTGATATAAGCAACCCAGAAGTCCTTTACCGCGGACACGGCTATTCGAATAGATGATGTTAACCCTGCAGGGGTGTACTTCTTCATACATGTTTCCACCACTTAGCGTCTGCACACGACATGTGCTCGGCAGACTTCAAGCGAAAGCCGACGTGGGTGTAGACCACGACCTACCTAAACACTCAAGTCTCTAGTCCAGGTTTATCGCCTATTCGGGTTCCATCCATGAGGAGATCCGGCCGGAGTTTCGCTCACAGCCCCAAACGATGTGAACAGGGTTCCGTGACACCAAACGGGCGCCCGGTATACCCGGCCACGTGCCTACCGCATCACAGCCCACCCCTCCGGTCAGCGCTGTGCCACGGCCTCCAGCATACTACAAACACCAGAAACTACTTGCAACTCCTGGACAGAGGACTTGGGTGAATAAGAAGTCGAGCGGGGTCATATTTCAGGGCCCAATGTATGGTAGTAGCTGAATCATGGATCACAAACACAGAACTCAGTTCCTGAGGACGGCTTCAATGAGACAACCCACCATGTACTCCTACATGGCCTCTCACCGCTACCTTTACCAAATCGTGTTCACACACTTAGCTCACACAGATAGGACATGTTCACACACCTCTGATTCATCCCCGATGAATCAGACCTGACTCAACTCTAAGCAGTAGCAGGCATGACAAACAAACATGAATGAGTAGGCACAACATGGCTCAAACAACTCCTACTCATACTAGTGGGTTTCATCTATTTACTGTGGCAATGACAGGTCATGCAGAGGATAAAGGGGTTCAACTACCACAGCATGTAACAGTTGAATCGGTGTTGTCCTAATGCAGTAAAAGAGAGCAGGAGCGAGAGAGTGGGATTGTATCGGAATGAACAAGGGGGTTTTGCTTGCCTGGCACTTCTGAAGATAGTATTGAGTCTTCATCAGTGTCAACGATCACATCATCGGTACAACGTCTATCGAGGGGGAACAACACCGGCAAACACAAAAGAAACACGATCAATGCAATGCACAATATGATGCATGCTATGACATGGCAATATGAATGTGTTTTGGGCTAATGCACCTAGCTATGATTTAAATGAAGTTGGTTTGAGTACATGATTCAAATACCAACTCCATATATGATTATATAAATGCCCTTTATTTGTTTTGTCCAAAACAGAGGATAAACATTGTTCAAACATGCATGAAAATGGTACAGATGGATTCCTTGAATTTTTCTGATAATTTTTCATATATAATTTATTTAATTTGGAGTTACGGTTGAATTTCTATGATTTTTAGAAGTTTATACAATTTTCTGGAATTTCCTGAATTTATAAAATAAACTAAATTCCAGAAAAGGAATATTGCGTCAGCATGGCGTCATGCTGACCTCAGCAGAGTCAACAGGGGCTGGTCCGGGTCAAACTTGACCAGGGGGGCCACTGGTCAGTGAGACACCGCTGGCATAAGTCACTGACGTGTGGGGCCGGTCAAAGGCCACGTCAGCGAGGTCAACGCCGACGCGTGGGGCCACTGTGATTAATTTTAAACTAAACAGGAGTTAAGCTGTGATTAATTAGGGGCGTGGGGCCCATGAGTCAGTGGCCTAGGGGGTTGGTTAGTGAGGGGGGTTAGCCGCTAATGACGGCCACGTTGGATTCGCCGGCGGTTGGACGACGGCGACGATGCAGAGCGGCGGTGGCTCGCCAGAGTTGCGCCAGGGACGACGGATCGACGCGCCAAGGGCACCAGGAGGTGGCCCGTGGCCGCGCGCATCCAGGGGAACCAACGGAAGGGTGCGGGGTGGACGGAGTTCGCCGGAAGCGAGGTTGTGGCGGCGGCCGGAGTTCGGGCGCCAATGAAAACGACGACATTGTGCACGGGAGGATCTACGGTTAGCACCTACGCGTTCTATGAGAGCTCACGAACCCAACGGAGGCACGCACGGGACCAAATGGCCACCGGAGCCTCGTCGGCGATGAGCTCGTGCGGCGGCGTGCTGTCGGGGGAGAGAGGCGCGGCGGCTACGGCATGCTAGAGAGAAAACGGAGAGGGGGAGGATGATCAGGAGCTCACGTGGAGTGCAGTGGTGGCCTCGGCGTGTTCGGGGAAGCTCGGACAGCGACGGGTCGATGATGGAGATCCGCGGCAGCTGACGATGAAGACGACGATGGCGGTGACGTTGCAAGGCTTCCGGAGGGCCGTGGATCGGTGGGGAGGAAGAGGGGGTCGAGGCGGAGCTCCTGAGCTCAGCGGAAGGGCGAGGGGTGGCCGGTGGCTATGGATGCGACGGCGGCGCCCTCCGGTGGCTCTCGGTGGTGCTCCAAATTGAGAGAGGGAGAGAGCTAGAGCGAGCAGAGAGAAGGGATAGCGGTCGAGGGGGTCGAGGGCGTCTCCATGGCATTGCGGGAGACGTCCAGGGGGAGGAGGAGGCAGCCAGGCAGGGAGGAGGTGGCCGGGGCACGTGGGCGCGCGCGCCGGGCGCGTGCCCGTCCTCCTGGCAGGGAGGAAGACGACAGGGGAGGCCCAGATGGGCTGGGCCGCACAGGAGCTGGGCCGGCTGGGCTACCAGGTGAGCGCCAGGTAAGATTTCTCTCCTCTCTGCTTTTCCTATTTCTGTTGTTTTTTTAATATTGTTCTGTGTTGTTTTAGTTTAGTAAAATACTAAACCATTTTATAAAATCCTGAAAATAGTTATGTGGCTAGGACTAAAATATACCAAACCACATAAAATGTTCCAGTATTATTGGACATATATTATTTATATATCAAATATATATCCAATGCAAATAGTTATTGAATTAATTCAAAGGCCCAAAATAAATGTTTCAGTCACTCCAAAAATATTGGTTTGCATTTTATTCTTGCCAATATTTTTCAAAGGTGAAAAGGAACATTTCCTTGGAAACATTTGAAGCAATTTTTAATGTTGATCATCTTTTTTTTAAATGATTTCTGAGGCTTCCAAATTTCCCCAGTTCAAGTTCAAAAATTTAAACATGATGCAAACACTAGGCAGCACCAGAAGCTAGGGATGTGACACTTAGCATAATGATCGTTCAGTTTATTGCTATTGCTTTCTTCATGTCAAATACATATTCCTTCGACTATGAGATTATGCAACTCTAGGATACCGGAGGAATGCCTTATGTGCTATCAAACGTCACAATGTAACTGGGCGATTATAAAGATTCTCTACAGGTATCTTCGAAGGTGTTTGTTGAGTTGGCATATATCGAGATTAGGATTTGTCACTCTGAGTATCGGAGAGGTATCTCTAGGCCCTCTCAGTAATACACATCATAAGCTTGCAAGCAAATGACTAAGGAGTTAGTAACAAGGTGATGTATTACAGAGCGAGTAAAGAGACTTGCCGGCAACGATATTGAACTACTTATGAAGATACCGACGATCGAATCTCGGGCAAGTAACATACAGATGGACAAAGGGAATTACGTATGTTTTCATAATGGTTCAACCGATAAAGATCTTCATAAAATATTTAGGAGCCAATATGGGCATCCAGGTTCCGCTATTGGTTATTGACCAGAGAGGTGTCTCGGTCATGTCTACATAGTTCTCGAACCCATAGGGTCCGCACACTTAACATTGGATGACGATATAATATTATATGAGTTATGTGATTTGTTGACCGAATGTTATTCGGAGTCTCGGATGAGATCACGGACATGACTAGGAGTCTCAAAATGGTCGAGCGGTAAAGATTGATATATAGGACGATAGTATTCAGACATCAAAAGTGTTTCGGAGGGTACTGGGTACTTATCGGGTCACCGGAAAGGAGTCTCGGGCACCCCCGACAAAGATATGGGCCTAATGGGCCAAAGGGGGAATGCACCAGCCCCTGGTGCGCCCCTTCTTTGGACAGCAGGCCCTAAGGGAAGGAAAGGGAGAGGGCTAGCCCCTCCTGCCTTTCCCTCTCATGGGAGAAAGGAAAAGCGGGGGGGGGCACCCTTCCATGCCTTTCCCCCGCACCTATATAAGGCAGGAGGGGGCAGGGCTTGGGAGGGACTCCAAGTAGGATTCCTCCTACTTGGGCGCCTCCTTTGGCTGCTCCTCCCTCCCTCCCCCCCCATATATATATATATATATATATATATATATATATATATATATATATATATATATATATATATATATATATATATGGGGGGGGGATGGGGCGCCACACTAGGACACAGCATTCTCTTAGCCATGTGCGGCGCCACCGTCCACCGTTTACTCCCTCGGTCATATTTTCGTACTGCTTAGGCGAAGCCCTACGGAGATCACATCACCATCATCGTCACCATGCCGTCGTGCTGCCGGAACTCATCTACTACCTCGTTGTCTTGCTGGATCAAGATGGCGGTGGACGTCACCGAGATGAACATGTGCATAACGCGGAGGTACCGTGCGTTTGGTACTAGATCAGTTGGAGCGCGAAGAAAGTTCGACTACATCAACCGCGTTGTGAAACGCTTTCTCTTACGGTCTAGGAGGGTACATAGACACACTCTCCCTCTCATTGCTATGCATCTCCATGGATAGATCATTGCGTGTGAGTAGAATTTTTTTGTTTTCCATGCAATGTTTCCCAACAGTGGCGTCAAGAGCTAGGTCTGCGTAGATGATATGCACGAGTAGAACACAAAGAGTTGTGGGCAGTGATAGTCATACTGCTTACCACCAACGTCTTATTTTGATTCGACGGTATTGTGGGATGAAGCGGCCCAGACCAAGCTTACATGTCCATGCTCATGTGACCGGTTCCACCGACTAACATGCAACTAGTTTTGCATAAAGGTGGCCGGCGGGTGTCTGTTTCTCTTACTTTAGTTGAATCGAATTTGACTGCGGCCAGTCCTTGAAGAAGGTTAAAACAACAAACTTGACGAAACACTGTTGTGGTTTTATGCGTAGGTAAGAAGGGTTCTTGCTAGAAGCCCGTAGCAGCCACATAAAACTTGCAACAACAAAGTAGAGGACGTCTAACTTGTTTTTGTAGGGCATGTTGTGATGTGACATGGTCAAGACATGATGTGCAAAATGTTATTGTATGAGATGATCATGTTTTGTAAGATATCTAACAACCGGCAAGAGCCTTATGGATGTCTCTTTATTGTATGAAATGCAAACGCCATGTAATTGCTTTACTTTATCACTATGCGTTAGCAATAGTTGTAGAAGCAATAGTTGGCGAGACAACCACAATGCTATGATGGAGATCAAGGTGTCGAGCCAGTGACGATGGAGATCATGATGATGCTTTGGAGATGGAGATCAAAAGCACAAGATGATGATGGCCATATCATGTCACATATTTTGATTCCATGTGATGTTTATCTTTTATGCATCTTATTTTTCTTAGAATGACGACAACATTATAAGATGATCCCTTCACTAAATTTCAAGGTAAAAGTGTTTTCCCTGAGTATGCACCGTTGCTATAGTTCTTCCTTTCGATACACTGTGTGATGATCGCGTGTGATAGAATCTACGTTCACATAGAACGGGTGTAAGACAATTTTACACATGCAGAATACTTGGGTTAAATTGATGAGCCTAGCATGTACAGACATGGCCTCGGAACACTGGAGACCAAAAGGTCGAACGTGAATCATATAGTATATATGTTCAACATAGAGATGTTCACCATTGATGACTACCCCATCTCACGTGATGATCAGACATGGGTTAGTTGATTTGGATCACGTATCACTTAGATGACTTGAGGGATGCCTATTTAAGTGGGAGTTCCTTAGAAATTTGATTAATTGACTTAATTTATCATGAACTTAGTCTTGATAGTTTTGCATATATATCTATGTTGTAGACTAATAGCTTGCGATATAGCTCCTATATTTTTTTGATATGTTCCTAGAGAAAACTAAAGATGATAGTATAGCAATGATGCGGACTAGGTCCATGATCTGAGGATTATCCTCGTTGTTGCACAGAAGAATTATGTCCTTGATGCGCCGCTAGGTGACAGACCTATTGCAGGAGCAGATGCGAATGTTATGAACGTTTGGCAAGCTCAATATGATGACTACGTAATAGATTAGTGTGTGATACGTCTCCAACATATCTATAATTTATGAAGTATTCATGCTATTATATTATCCATCTTAGATGTTTTATATGCATTTATATGCTATTTTATATGATTTTTGGGACTAACCTATTAACCTAGAGCCCAGTGCCAGTTTCTCTTTTTCCCTAGTTTTTGAGTTTTACGGAAAAGGAATACCAAATGGAGTCCAATTGACGTGCCAATTTTTGATGATTTTTTATGGACCAAAAGAAGCCCCTGGAGTAAAAGAGTTGGGCGAGAAGAGTCCCGGGCTGTCCACGAGGGTGGGGGCGCGCCCTACCCCCTGGGCGTGGGCCCCTATCTCGTGGACGATTCAGAGACCCCCCCTGACGTGAAACCGACGCCAAAAATTCCTATAAATACAGAAACCCCCAAAAAATAACCTAGATCGGAAGTTCCGCCACCGCAAGCCTCTGTAGCCACGAGAAATCAATCTAGGTCCTCTCTGGCACCCTGCCGGAGGGGGCCATCATCACCATGAAGGCCAAGGACCAGAGGGAGAACCTCTCCCCATCCAGGGGGAGGCCATGGAGGAGGAAGCACAAGGGGAGAACCTCTCCTCCTCTCTCTCGGTGGCACCAGAGTGCCATCAGGAGGGGAATCATCGCCGCGGTGATCGTCTTCATCAACATCACCATCCTCATCTCTTTTACGCGGTCCACTCTCCCTCACCCTGCTGTAATCCCTACTTGAACATGGTGCTTTATGCCACAAATTATGATCCAATGATGTGTTGCCATCCTATCATGTTTTGAGTAGATATCCTTTGTCTTTGGGTTGATTGATGATCTAGATTGGTACGAGTTGTATGTTTTATTTTGGTGCTGTCCTATTGTGCCCTCCGTGTCGCGCAAGTGTGAGGGATTCCCGCTGTAGGGTGTTGCAATACGTTCATGATTCGCTTATAGTGGGTTGCTTGAATGACAGAAGCATAAACCCGAGTAAGGGGGTTATTGTGTATGGGATAAAGGGGACTTGATGCTTTAATGCTATGGTTGGGTTTTACCTTAATGATCTTTAGTAGTTGAGGATTCTTGCTAGAGTTCCAATCATAAGTGCATATGATCCAAGAAGAGAAAGTATGTTAGCTTATGCCTCTCCCTCATATGAAATTGCAATGACGACTATCGGTCTTGTTAACAATTGCCTAAGACAATTCCGCACACCGATCCACCATCATTCCACACTCGCTATTTATAATATTTTGTAATATATTCTAACTAGCAGCACGTACTTTTATATTTTATCTCTCCGATATCATGCAAAGTTATCCTCTTCATACCCACAACATAGTTTTATTTCTCGTTTCTAGTTGGAAGCAAACGTTCAGTGTACGTAGAGTCGTATCAGTGGCACGTAGTACTTGAGAGAATATTGATCTTACCTTTAGCTCCTTGTGGGTTTGACACTCCATACTTATCACTTCCACCATTGGGAATTGCTACGATGATTCCCTGCACTTGGGGATCATCAAGCTCTTTTCTGGCGCCGTTGCCGGGGAGCAATAGCATCGGTTTGATATTCTTGTGTATGCCTGTTTGCTTTCTTCACTAAGTAGATTTTGTTTTTCCTTTTTGTTTCTGTTTAGTTGTGGGTGAAACATAAAAAAATTAAAAGAATGAAAATACAAAAAAAAATTACTTGCCTCTCATACCTAAAAAGTTTTTCAATAAGAGAAGTGATTGGAAGGTTATGCATTGGAGAAGCGAGGCTCGACCTTGAACACTTGTGTTCATGCTCATGGTAACAATGTAAAAAATGTCATGGAAGATTCTATGAAAATAATTATCCCCTTGTATATATCCATTGTATTATAAAAATAATGTGCCAAGCCTTGGTTTTAGGATGATTAGATTGCTTGTTTACTTTGTGCAGTACAAAAACAGAAACTTTCGCTGTAGCGCGTGATTTTATTTTATTTACTGGAAAGTCAAATGGGTCTGAAATTTTTTGCACATTAATTCTGTACAAATTTTTTAATTTTTCATATTTGTTTAGAATTTTTTGGAGTTACAGAAGTATACTAAACTTCCAGATTACTACAGACTGTCCTGTTTTTGACAGATTCTGTTTTCTATGTGTTGATCGCTTATTTTGATGAATCTATGGGTAGTATCGGGGGGTATGAACCATGGTGAAGTTGGAACACAGTATATATAGTTCTAATATGAAATTGGATTGAGTTTGCAACAGTACCTAAAGGTAGTGATTTGCTTTATTAAACTAACGGATCTCACAAAGTTTTTGTTAAAGTTTTGTGTGGATGAAGTGTTCGAAGAACGAGGAGTTACCGATGTGGGAAGAATAAAGAGAGGAAAGAGCTCAAGCTTGGGGATGCCCAAGGCACCCCAAGTAAATATTTCAAGGATACTCAAGCATCTAAGCTTGGGGATGCCCCGGTTGGCATCCCATCTTTCTTCTTCAACAATTGTCGGTATACCTCGTTTTTTGTTTTGTTCACATAATTTGTGTCCTTTGTGTTTTTGTTTTTCCTTAAGAACTATGCTATTATGATATAGCCCTTTATTGATTTATAGAATGCTTCATGTGCTTCACTTATATCTTTTAAGTATGATCTTATAGAATTGCTCTTTGTGCTTCACTTAAATCTTTTGAGTATGGTTTTATATAATGCTTCGTGTGCTTCACTTATATATTTTGAGCTTGGATATTGGTTAGTCTTTATTAATTGTAGAATGCTCCATGAACTTCACTTATATCTTTTGGAGTATAAATAATACTATCATCTAAAGTGGATTTAGAAGAAGTTTGCTCCCACTATTCCGAATGAGGAGAATTTTGCTTATGTGGAGACTAGTGAAATTTCTATGCTTGTAGATCATGAACATAATGCTTTATGTGCTGGTTATATTGTTGAACTCATTCATGATGCTACTGAAAATTATTATGAGGGAGGAATACATGCTTGTAGGAGTTGCAATAATATCAAGTTTCCTCTCTATGTGCTTAAAGTTCTGAAGTTATACTTGTTTTGCCTTCCTATGCTAGTTGATTCTTGTTCCCATAAATTATGTGCTCACAAAATACCTAGGCATAGGAAGTGGGTTAGGTTTAAATATGCTAGTCATATTCTTCATGATGCTCTCTTTATGTTTCAATTCTTATCTTTTATGTGAGCATCATTGAAATCATCATGCCTAGCTAAAAGGCATTAAAGAAAAGCGCTTGTTGGGAGACAACCCAATATTTACCCTTACTGTTTTCGTGTGTTCTCATGATTAAGCTACTGTATTAATCATGTATTATAGCTTTTGTTTCAATAAAGTGCCAAGTAAGACCTTTGGGAAGACTTGGGTGAACGTTAATGTGATCTTGCTGTAAAAAACAGAAACTTTGCGCTCACGAGATTAGCTGCCATTTTTTTACAGAAGAGTGTGATTGAGTTGATTCTTTTTTCAGAAGATTAATAGCCAAATTCCTCACGTCCACCAATTTATTTTAGAATTTTTGGAGTAGCAGAAGTATGGTTGGTGTTCAGATCATTACAGACTGTTCTGTTTCTGACAGATTCTGTTTTCATTGCATAGTTTGCTTGTTTTCTAGTTTCTATGGCTTATATTTCTCAATATAAATTGTAGAAATGATATGGTACAGTAGGCATTGTGTGAGAACAATTATGAGACTTTTCTTTGACAGTACCAAAGTGAATGGTTTACTCTTTATCATACTAACCTATCTCACGAAGTTCCGTTAAGTTTTGTGTGATTGAAGTTTTCAAGCTTTGGGTGAGATATCGATATGAGGAGAATAAGGAGTGGAAAGACCCTAATCTTGGGGATTCCCAAGGCACCCCAAGGTAATATTCAAGGAAGACTCAAGCGCCTAAGCTTGGGGATGCCCCGGAAGGCATCCCCTCTTTCGTCTTCAAAACTATCGGTATACCTTACTCGGAGCTATATTTTTATTCGTCACATGATATGTGTTTTGCTTGGAGCGTATTTTCAATTTTACTTGCTGTTTGAATAAAATCATTGGATCTGAAATCTTGAATGAAAAAGAATCCTCCCATGGCTATTTAATTATTTGACTACTCAGTATTCTTCACTTATATCTTTTTGGAGTAGTTTGTCATTTACTCACGTGCTTCACATATATCCTATGAGTAATGGTTGAATGAATTGAATATCATAAATCTGAATTTATGTACATTTCATACGCTTACAACATGGGGAGTAATGACTTCACACATAATAAGTATAGGTAGTAAACTTATTGGAAGTTAGCAAACGCAGAATTGGTCACTTGAACAATTCATGAAAGAATATTGAAGGAAGAGAGATTTCACATATAAATATACTATCTTGGACATCTTTTGCAATTGTGAGCACTCATTAAAATATGACATGCTAAAAGGTTGATGTTGGACAAGTAAGACAACTTAATGGGTTATGTTTTCCTATATCCGAAACGTTTTATTGTCTTGGATCATCCAACATGTTGAGCTTGCCTTTCCCTCTCATGATAGCCACATTCTTTGCACCAAGTAGAGATAATACTTGTGCTTCCAAATATCCTTAAACCCAGTTTTGCCATGAGAGTCCACCATATCTACCTATGTATTGAGTAAGATCCTTCAAGTAAGTTGTCATTGTTGCAAGCAATAAAAATTGCTCTCTAAATATGTATGGTTTATTAATGTGGAGAAAATAAGCTTTATACGATCTTGTGATGTGGAGGTAATAAAAGCGACGGACTGCATAATAAAGGTCCATATCACAAGTGGCAATATAAAGCGATGTTCTTTTGCATTAAGATTTTGTGCATCCAACCATAAAAGTGCATGAGAACCTCTGCTTCCCTTTGCGAAGGGCCTATCTTTTACTTTTATCTTCTACCCTTATACAAGAGTCATGGTGATCATCACCTTTCCCTTTTTACACTTTTTCCTTTGGCAAGCACTTTGTGTTGGAGCGATCCGGTATATATATATATATATCCACTTGGATGTAGGTTTTCATAAATTATTATTGTTTGACATTACCCTTGAGGTAAAAGGTTGGGAGGCGAAACTATAAGCCCCTATCTTTCTCTGTGTCCGATTAAAACTTTGAACCCATAAATATCACGTGAGTGTTAGCAATTGTGAAAGATTAAATGAAAGTTGAGTATGTGGAGTTTGCTGAATCAAAGCTCTTACATAGACCCTTCCCGAAAATAAGATGAATTGCAATTGTTTGATGACTAAGAGCACGGTTTGTTAGTTTTCAAGAAAGTTTATGATCTATACTTTAACATGTGAATAGCTTGTTACTTGATCACGAAAAGTTTTATGAGATGAGCTACTGTTATGACATATAATGATGCTAGAAAGGTGATTGAACTTCTCATTGATCAAACTTATACACCTTCTAGCATTCACACTTCATAAATTATTTCTTTTATCATTTACCTACTTGAGGACGAGCAGGAATTAAGCTTGGGGACGCTGATACGTCTCCAACGTATCTATAGTTTATGAAGTACTCATGCTATTATATTATCCATCTTAGATGCTTTATATGCATTTATATGCTATTTCATATGATTTTTGGGACTAACCTATTAACCTAGAGCCCAGTGCCAGTTTCTGTTTTTTCCTTGTTTTTGAGTTTTACAAAAAAGGAATACCAAACGGAGTTCAATTGACGTGCCAATTTTTGACGATTTTTTATGGACCAAAAGAAGCCCCCGGAGTAAATGAGTTTGGCAAGAAAAGTCCCAGGCTGCCCACGAGGGTGGGGGCGCGCCCTACCCCCTGGGCGTGAGCCCCTATCTCGTGGACGATTCGAAGATCCCCCTGACGTGAAGCTGACGCCAAAAATTCCTATAAATACAGAAACCCCCAGAAAATAACCTAGATCGGAAGTTCCACCGCCGCAAGCCTCTTTAGCCACGAGAAATCAATCTAGGCCCTCTCTGGCACCCTGCCGGAGGGGGCCATCATCACCGGAGGCTATGGAGGAGGATCCCGGAGGGGCCATCATCACCATGAAGGCCAAGGACCAGAGGGAGAACCTCTCCCCATCCAGGGGGGAGGCCATGGAGGAGGAAGCACAAGGGGGAGAACCTCTCCTCCTCTCTCTCGGTGGCACCGGAGTGCCATCAGGAGGGGAATCATCGCCGCGGTGATCGTCTTCATCAACATCACCATCCTCATCTCTTTTACGCGGTCCACTCTCCCGCACCCCACTGTAATCCCTACTTGAATATGATTCTTTATGCCACATATTATGATCCAATGATGTGTTGCCATCCTATGATGTTTTGAGTAGATATCCTTTATCTTTCGGTTGATTTATGATCTAGATTGATACGAGTTGTATGTTTTATTTTGGTGATATCCTATTGTGCCCTCCGTGTCATGCAAGCGTGAGGGATTCCCATTGTAGGGTGTTGCAATACGTTCATGATTCGCTTATAGTGGGTTGCTTGAGTGATAGAAGCATAAACCCGAGTAAGGGGGTTGTTGCGTATGGGATAAAGGGGACTTGATGCTTTAATTCTATGGTTGGGTTTTACCGTAATGATCTTTAGTAGTTGCGGATGCTTGCTAGAGTTCCAATCATAAGTGCATATGATCCAAGAAGAGAAAGTATGTTAGCTTATGCCTCTCCCTCATATGAAATTGCAATGACGACTATCGGTCTTGTTAACAATTGCCTAAGATAATTCCACACACCGATCCATCATTATTCCACACTCGCTATTTATAATATTTTGTAATATATTCTAACTTTATGATAACAGCACCTACTTTTATGTTTTAGCTCTCCGATATCATGCAAAGTTATTCTCTTCATACCCACAACGTAGTTTTATTTCTCGTTTCTAGTTGGAAGCAAACATTCGGTGTATGTAGAGTCGTATCAGTGGGAAGATAGGACTTGAGAGAATATTGATCTTACCTTTAGCTCCTTGTGGGTTCGACACTCCATACTTATCACTTCCACCATTGGGAATTGCTATGATGATTCCTTGCACTTGGGGATTATCAGTGCACCATGCTTTACGGCTTAGAACCGGGACTTCAAAAATGTTTTGAACGCCACGGAGCATATGATATGTTCTATGAGATAAAATTTGTATTTCAGACTCATGCCCATGTCGAGAGGTATGAGACCTCTGACGAGTACTTTGCCTACAAGATGGAGGAGAATAGCTCAGCCAGTGAGCATGTACCAAAATGTGTGGGTACTACAATCGCTTGAATCAAGTGGGAGTTAATCTTCCAGATAAGATAGTGATTGACAGAGTTATCTAGTCACTATCACCAAGCTACTAGAACTTCATGATGAACTATAATATGCAAAGGATGACAAAAACGATTCCCAAGCTCTTCGCGATGCTGGAATCGGCGAAGGTAGAAATCAAGAAAGAGCGTCAAGTGTTGATGGTTAACAAGACCACTAGTTTCAAGAAAAAGGGCGAGGAAAGGAAAGGGAACTTCAAGAAGAATGGAAAGAAAGTTGTCACTCCCGTGAAGAAGCCCAAAGCTGGACCCAAGCCTGAAACTGAGTGCTTCTACTGCGAAGGAAATGTTTACTAGAGGTGGAACTTCCGAAATACTGGGCGGATAAGAAGGATGGCAAAGTGAACAAAGGTATATTTGATATACATGTTATTTATGTGTATTTTACTAGTGTTCATAGTAACCCCTAGGTATTTGATACCGGTTCAGTTGCTAAGATTAGTAACTCGAAGGAGGAGTTGCAGAGACTAGTTAAAAGCGAGATGACGATGTGTGTTGGAAATGATTCCAAGGTTGATATGAATACCATCACACACTCCCTCTACCTTCGGGATTAGTGTTGAACCTAAATAAATGTTATTTGGTGTTTGCGTTGAGCATGAATATGATTATATCATGTGTATTGCAATACGTTTATTCATTTAAGTTAGAGAATAATTGTTTTTTATAGAAAGACTGTAAGGGAACCCCATACAGTATAATTGGTGCAACAAACCCAAATTGCAAGTACCATGCCTTGAACCTGGGTGGGTGGGAAGGCATCAGCCCCTTCCCACCACTAGGCTATGCCTTAGTCTGCTAGAGAATAATTGTTGTTCTATTTACATGAATAAAACCTTCTATGGTCATACACCCAATATGAATGGTTTATTGAATCTCGATCGCAGTGATACACATATTCATAATATTGATGCCAAAAGATGCAAAGTTGATAATGATAGTGCAACATACTTATGGCACTGCCATTTAGGTCATATTGGTGTAAAGCACATGAAGAAACTCCATGCAGATGGACTTTTGGAATCACTTGATTATGAATCATTTGATACTTGTGAACCATGCCTCATGGGCAAGATGACTAAATACTCCATTCTCCGGAACAATGGAGCGAGCTAATGACTTATTGGAAATAATACATACCGATCTATGTGGTCCGATGAGTGTTGAGGCCGGCGGGTATCGTTATTTTTTGACCTTCACATATGATTATGAAACACAAGTCTAAAACATTTGAAAAGTTCAAATAATTTCATAGTGAAGTGGAGAATCAGTGTAACAAGAAAATAAAGTTTCTATGATTTGATCGTGGAGGCGACTATTTGAGTTACGAGTTTGGCCTTCATTTGAAGCAATGTGGAATATTTTCACAACTCACGCCACCTAGAACACCACAGCGTAATGGTGTGTCCGAACGTTGTAATCATACTTTATTAGATATGGTACGATCTATGACGTCTCTTACCGATTTACCACTATCGTCTTGGGGTTATGCATTAGAGACAGTTGCATTCACGTTAAATAGGGCACCGTCTAAATCCGTTGAGATGACACCGTATGAACTATGGTTTGGCAAGAAACCTAAGTTGTCATTTCTTAAAATTTTGGGGATGCGACGCTTATGTCAAAAGGCTTCGGCCTGATAAGCTTGAACCCAAAGCGGAGAAGTGCATCTTCATAGGATACCTGAAATAAACTATTGGGTATACCTTCTACCACAGATCCGAAGGCAAAATCTTTGTTGCTAAGAATGGGTCCTTTCTAGAGAAGGAGTTTCTCTTGAAAGAAGTGAGTGGGAGGAAGGTAGAACTTGATGAGGTAATTGTACCTTCTCTCGAATTGGAAAGTAGCACATCACAGAGAAATTGTTCCCGTGATTCCTACACCAACTAGAGAGGAAGCAAATGATAATGATCATGAAACTTTAGATCAAGTTACTACTGAACCTCGCAGGTCGACCAGAGCATGATCTGCACCAGGGTGGAACGGTAATCATGTCTTGGAAGCCATGTTACTAGACCATGGCGAACCTACAAACTAGGAAGAAGCTATCATGAGCCCAGATTCCAACAGATGGCTTGAGGCCATGAAATCTAAGATAGGATCCATGTATGAGAACAAAGTATGGACTTTGGTGGATTTGCCCGATGATCAGAAAGCCATAGAGAATAAATGGATCTTCAAGAAGAAGGCTGACGCTAATGGTAATGTTACTATCTACAAAGCTCTACTTGTCACAAAAGGTTTTCGACAAGTTCAAGGGGTTGACTACGATGAGACTTTCTCACCCATAGCGATGCTTATGTCTGTCCAAATCATGTTAGGAATTGCCACATTTTATGATTATGAAATCTGGCAAATGGACGTCAAAACTGCATTCCTTAATGGATTTCTTAAAGAAGAGTTGTATATGATGCAACCAGAAGGTTTTGTCGATCCTAAAGGTGCTGACAAAGTGTGCAAGCTCCAGCAATCCATCTATGGACTTGTGCAAGCGTCTCGGAGTTGGAATATAAGCTTTGATGATGTGATCAAAGCATATGGTTTTATCTTCACTTACGTTGAAGCCTGTATTTACAAGAAAGTGAGTGGGAGCTCTGTAGCATTTATGATATTATATGTAGATTACATATTATTGATTGAAAATTATATAGAATTTCTGGATAGCATAAAAGGATACTTGAATAAGAATTTTTCAATAAAAGACCTCGGTGAAGCTACTTATATATTGGTGATACGTCTCCAACGTATCCATAATTTATGAAGTATTCATGCTGTTATTTTATCATTCCTAGATGTTTTACAATCATTTTATAGCAACTTTATATCATTTTTTGGATCCCATTGACCTAGTGCCCAGTGCTAGTTGCTGTTTTTTGCTTGTTTTTTACATCGCAGAAAATCAATATCAAACGGATTCCAAACACTGCGAAACTTTTTGAGGATTTTTTATGGACCAGAACACTTCCGATGGGCCAGAGCTGCACCTAGGGGGTGCCCCGAGGGGGGCATAACCCACCAGGGCGCGCCTGGGCCCCCAGGCGCGCCTTGGTGGGTTGTGCTCACCTTGGTGGTCTCCCATACCCCTTCTTTGCACTATAAATTCCCAAATATTCTGAAACCCTTCGGGGTTAACCTAGATCAGAAGTTCTGCTGCTGCAAGGCTCTATAGCCACCGAAAACCAATCTAGACCCGTTCTGGCACCCTGCCGGAGGGGGAATCATCTCCGGTGGCCATCTTCATCATCCCGGCAGCCACCACGATGAGGAGGGAGCAGTCCACCCTCGGGGCTGAGGGTTTGTACCAGTCGCTATGTGTTTAATCTCTCTCTCTCTCTCTCTCTCTCTCTCGTGTTCTTGAGATGTCACGATCTTGATGTATCGCGGGCTTTGTTAATATAGTCGAATCATATGGTGTTTTCCCCTCCCTATCTTGTGATGAATTGAGTTTTCCCTTTGAGATTTCGTTTTATCGTATCTGATACTTTTATGGATTTGATTCACTTGATATATGTTTTGGCACTCAACTCGTGGATTCCCGAGATGACATTGGGGTGATCTACGCATAGGGGTTGATGCATGTTCTTTTCTTTGTTTCTCTGGTAGAAATGTTGGGGCACTCTTTGAAGTTCTTTTTGTTGGATTGAGCATTATGAATTCGAGATTATTTGGTGTTATTTTAGTACGAACTCTTGGTAGATCGATCGGAAAGAATAGCTTCGAGGTGGTTTCGTACCCTACAAACGATTTCTTCTTATGTTCTCTGCTAGATAGGAACTTTGGAGTGATTCTTCATCGCACTTTGAGGGGTGGTTATATGATCCAATTATATTAGCACTGTTGAGAGATTGCACTAGCGAAAGTACGGACCCTAGGCCTCATTTTCAAGCATTGCAATACCGCTTTTGTGCCCGTTTACTATTTGCTACCCTGCTGTTTTTATTTATTAAGATTATAAAAATATATTTCTACCATCAATATTACACTTTTATCACCATCTCTTTGCCGAACTAGTGCACCTATACAATTTGCCATTTTATTGCGTGTGTTGGTGACATAAGAGATTTCTTGTATTTGATTGTAGGGTTGTTTGAGAGAGACAATCTTCATCCTACGCCTCCCACATATCGATAAACCTTAGGTCATCCACTTGAGGGCAAATTGCTACCGACCTACAAAACTCTGCACTTGGAGGCCCAACACGTGTCTACAAGAATAAAGTTGCGTAGTAGACATCAAGCTCTTTTCTAGCGCCGTTGCCGGGGAGGTGGGTGCTTGAAGGTATATCTTTAGATATTGCAATTTAATCTTTTAGTTTCTTGTTTTATCACTAGTTTGGTTTTATAAAAGAAAACTGAAAAAATGGAGTTGAGGTTGCATCATATTATTGATCATCTTTGTAATATCTTTCTTGAAAATGATGGTTCGAAAAAATTGTGCTCAATTGTTAGAAGAGGAAGTCAATAAATGTTTGGCACAAAATATTTTAATGATGAGCACGATTGCAATGTTGTTAGTATGAATTCTTTGGATATCCATGATGCTAATGATATGCAAAGCCATAAGCTTGGGGATGCCATATTTGATAAATATGATATTTTTAGTCCTTCAAGTTTTGATGAGAAAATTTATTATGATGATTGCATGCCTCCTATTTATGATGATTATATTGATGAAAGTGGATATGGAGAGGTCATGACTTTATTTAATAATGAATCCACTATTGAGGAGGTTGCAATTGATTATGACAACAAATTTCCTATATATGATGATTATGGTGATGACATGTATGCTATATTGAATAATTATAAACATGAAACTTGTCATCATGATTTTAATTTCCAATCACATGAGAGTTATTTTGTTGAGTTTGCTCCCACAGTTATTAATGAGAATAAATTTGCTTATGTGGAGAGTAATAACATTTCTATGCTTGTGAATCATGAAAAGAATGCTTTATCTGATAGTTATATTGTTGAATTTCTTCATGATGCTACTAAAAATTACTATGAGGGAGGAACTTATGCTTGTAGGAATTGCAATAATATCAAGTTTCCTCTCTATGTGTTGAAAGTTTTGAAGTTATGCTTGTTTTGCCTTCCTATGCTAGTTGATTCTTGTTCCCATAAGTTGTTTGCTCACAAAATCCCTATGTATAGGAAGTGGGTTAGACCTAAATGTGCTAGTCATATGATTCATGATGCTCTCTTCATGTTTCAATTCTTATCTTTTATGCGAGCATCATTGAAATCATCATGCCAAGGAAGGCATTAAGGAAAATCGCTTGTTGGGAGACAACCCAACAATTTTACCTACTGTTTTTGTGTGTTCACATGATTAGGCTACTGTAGTAATCATGTTTTATTGCTTTTGTTTCAATAAAGTGCCAAGTAAGACCTTTTGGGATGGCTTATGGTGATAGTTGATTTGATCTTGCTGAAAAATAGAAACTTTTGCGATGAGGAAAATAATTCTCATTTTTAACAGAACTGAAATAAAATTCTGATTCTTTTTGCAGAAGATTAATAGAAAAATTATACAGGTTGTCTTAATTTTTAAGAATTTTTTGAGTAGCATAAGTATGGTTGGAGTACATATTACTACAGACTGTTCTGTTTTTGACAGATTCTGTTTTCAATGCATAGATTGCTTGTTTTCTAGTTTCTATGGCTTATATTGCTCAATATAAATTGTAGAAATGATATGATAAGGTAGGCATTGTGTGATAACAATTATGAATCTTGTCTTTGACAGTACCATAAGTGGAATGGTCTGCTCTTTATCATACTAACCTATCTCACGAAACTCTGTTAAATTTTGTGTGATTGAAGTTTTCAAGTTTCGAGTGAGATGTCGATATGAGGAGAATAAGGAGTGACAAAACCCTAAGCCTGGGGATTCCCGAGGCACCCCAAGGTAATATTTGAACGAAGATCCAAGCAACTAAGCTTGGGGATGCCCTAGAAGGCATCCCCTCTTTCGTCTCCAACATTATCGGTAACCTCACTTGGAGCTATGTTTTCATTCGTAACATGACATGTATTTTGCTTGGAGCATCAATTTTTTTAGGATTTGCTTTATGTTATTTATAATAATGTTTTGCATCTTTTATTTCAATAAAAGTAGCAATGATAGCCTTTGCGGTGCTTATTTTGCATGTATACATATTGCTGTTTGAAAACAGAAAGTTTACTGATGTTGCAAAAATTCCCTAGAAAAGTCAGAATGTGATAAAATGTTGAAACCTTTTGCAAAATTAGCTCTGATAAATTTTCTACAGTGTGGTAAATTTTCATCAATTTTGGAGTTTAAGAAGTATTGATACTCTTGCATTCTTTATAGACTGTACTGTTTTGGAAGATTGCTGTTATGTTTGCATTGTTTGCATATGTTTGCTTGTTTAATGATTATATTTGAGGATAGGAGTATTAAATATGCAGAGGCATTTAGTATGCAATGTTGAATAATAATTTTAGTGATTTGATACAGTAGAGAATGATAAGGTTTTTGCATTGGTTTATACTAACTTATCTCACGAGTTCTTGTTGAGTTTTGTGTGGATGAAGCTTTTGAGGTTTAGGAAAACCGTGATATGATAAGAATTAAGGAGACACAAAAGCTCAAGCTTGGGGATTCCCAAGGAATCCCAAGATAATATTTTGAAAAGTCTCAAGCATCTATGCTTGGGGATGCCCCGGTAGGCATCCCATCTTTCTTCTTCAACAATTATCGGTTAGTATCGGTTGAGCCTAAGTTTTTGCTTCTTCACATGATGTGTGCTATCATTGGAATGTCATTTTATTTTGTTTTGCTTGTTGTTTTAATAAAGTACTTGGATCTGAAAGTTTTTAAATAAAACAGAGTCCTCAAATAGTTGCCAGGGAGGCTAAGTAAGCGGCATTCACATCCCATCAACGAAGCTCTTTTCTATGTCATTTACTCTTGTGATTCACTTATATCCTATGAGTAAATTGTTGAATAAATTGAATATTATGTAGTTGAAATCATATCATGCCTAGTGGTAGATTCACATTGGGTTTAGAAAGTGAAATCTTTTGAGGCTCGACAATCACAAAATTGGTCATACAAGCAATTCACGAATAATTAGTATAAGGAAGAGAACTTTCACATATAAATACACTATCATGGAAATATTTTGTGATTGTGAGCCCTGATACGTCTCCAACGTATCTATAATTTTTTATTGTTCCATGCTATTATATTATCCATCTAGGATGTTTTATATGCATATATATATATATATATGCTATTTTATATGATTTTGGGGGCTAACCTATTAACCTAGAGCCCGGTGCCAGTTTCTGTTTTTTCCTTGTTTTTGAGTATCGCAGAAAAGGAATATCAAAAGGAGTCCAATTGACATGAAAATTTACGGAGATCATTTCTGGACCAGAAGAAGCCCACAGAACATCGAAGATGGACCAGAAGAGTCCCGAGGCCACCACGAGGGTGGGGGCGCGCCCTACCTCCCTGGGCGCGCCCCCTGCCTCGTGGTCCCCTCGTGGACCCCCTGACTTGTTCCCGACGCCAACACCTCTTATATATCCCCAAACTTCTAGAACATAACCTAGATCGGGAGTTCCGCCGCTGCAAGCCTCCGTAGCCACCGAAAACCAATCTAGACCCGTTTCGGCACCCTGCCGGAGGGGGGAATCCCTCTCCGGTGGCCATCTTCATCATCCCGGTGCTCTCCATGACGAGGAGGGAGTAGTTCACCCTCGGGGCTGAGGGTATGTACCAGTAGCTATGTGTTTGATCTCTCTCTCTCTCTCTCTCTCTCTCTCTCGTGTTCTTGATTTTGCACGATCTTGATGTACCGCAAGCTTTGCTATTATAGTTGGATCTTATGGCGTTTCTCCCCCTCTACTCTCTTGTAATGGATTGAGTTTTCCCTTTGAAGTTATCTTATCGGATTGAGTCTTTAAGGATTTGAGAACACTTGATGTATGTCTTGCATGTGTTTATCTGTGGTGACAATGGGATATTCACCTGGTATACTTGATGTATGTTTTGGTGATCAACTTGCGGGTTCTGTGACCTTGTGAACTTATGCATAGGGGTTGGCACACGTTTTCGTATTGACTCTCCGGTAGAAACTTTGGGGGCACTCTTTGAAGTTCTTTGTGTTGGTTGAATAGATGAATCTAAGATTGTTTTATGCATATTGTATAATCATACACACGGATACTTGAGGTGACATTGGAGTATCTAGGTGACATTAGGGTTTTGGTTGATTTGTGTCTTAAGGTGTTATTCTAGTACGCAATCTAGGATAGATCAAACAGAAAGAATAGCTTCGTGTTATTTTACTACGGACTCTTGAATATATCGATCAGAAAGAAAAACTTTGAGGTGGTTTCGTACCCTACAATAATCTCTTCGTTTGTTCTCCGCTATTAGTGACTTTGGAGTGACTCTTTGTTGCATGTTGAGGGATTGTTATATGCTCCAATTATGTTAGTGTTGTTGAGGGAACTTGCACTAGTGAAAGTATGAACCCTAGGCCTTGTTTCAACGCATTGCAATACCGTTTGTGCTCACTTATCATTAGTTACCTTGCTGTTTTTAAATTGTCAGATTACAAAAACCTATATCTACCATCCATATTGCACTTGTATCACCATCTCTTCGCCGAACTAGTGCACCTATACAATTTACCATTATATTGGGTGTGTTGGGGACACAAGAGACTCTTTGTTATTTGGTTGCAGGGTTGTTTGAGAGAGACCATCTACATCCTACGCCTCCCACGGATTGATAAACCTTAGGTCATCCACTTGAGGGAAATTTGTTATTATCCTACAAACCTCTGCACTTGGAGGCCCAACAACGTCTACAAGAAGAAGGTTGTGTAGTAGACATCAAGCTCTTTTCTGGCGCCGTTGCCGGGGAGGTTAGCACTTGAAGGTATATCTTTAGATCTTGCAATCGAATCTTTTAGTTTCTTGTTTTATCACTAGTTTAGTCTATAAAAGAAAACTACAAAAAATGGAATTAAGGTTGCCTCATATGCTTCATCTTTTTAATGTCTTTCGTGAAAATAAGGATTCTGATAATTTTGCCAAAGTGTTAGAAGAAAAATGTACTAAAATATTTGGCACTAAATCTTTGGATGATGAGCATGATTGCAATGTTGTTAGTATGAATTCTTTGAATACCCATGAAGCTAATGATATGCAAAGCTACAAGCTTAGGGATGCTATGTTTGATGAAGATGATATTTTTTTTCCGAGTTTTGATGAGCAAATTTATTATGATGAAAGCATCCCTCCTATCTATGATGATTATTGTGATGACACGTATGCTATAAAGAATAATGATATCCATGAAACTTTTCACCATGATTTTAACTTTCAATTGGATTATGCCTCACATTATAGTTATTTTGTTGAGTTTGCTCCCACTAATATTCATGAGAAGAAACTTGCTTATGTGGAGAGTAATAAAAATTCTATGCTTGTAGATCATGAAAAGGATGTTTTATGTGATGGTTATATTGTTGAATTCATTCATGATGCAACTGAAAATTATTATGAGAGAGGAACATATGCTTTTACATATTGCAATAATATCAAGTTTCCTCTCTATGTGTTGAAAATCTTGAAGTTATCCTTGTTTTACTTTCCTATGCAAGTTGATTCTTGTTCCCACAAGTTGTTTGCTCACAAAATCCCTATGCATAGGAAGCCAGCTAGGCTTAAATGTGCTAGTTATATCCTTCATGATGCTCTCTTTATGTTCCAATTCCTATCTTTTATGTGAGCATCATTGTCATCATCATGCCTAGCTAGAGGCGTTAAACGATAGCGCTTGTTGGGAGGCAACCCAATTTTATTTTTGTTCCTGTTTAGTAATAAATAATTTATCTAGCCTCTGTTATGATTATGTTTTTATGTTTTAATTAGTGTTTGTGCCAAGTAAAGACTTTAGGATCTTCTTGGGTGATTGTTGTTTGATCGTGCTGATAAAAACAGAAAGTATGTGCTCACGCAAATAATTTTCACTTTTTACAAGAGAGCGATAAAATACCAATTCCAACTGCAGTAGATCAATATACAAATTTTCCTGGTCGTACAAATTTTTCAGAATTTTTGGAGTTACAGAAGTATTCGAAGTCTCCAGATTACTACAGTCTGTTCTGTTTTTGACAGATTCTATTTTCATTGTGTTGTTTGCCTATTTTGATGAATCTATGAGTAGTATCGGAGGGTATGAACCATAGAGAAGTTGGAATACAGTAGATATTACACCAATATGAATTTAGAATGAGTTCAGAACAGTACCTAAGTGGTAATTTATTTTCTTATGCTAACAGAACTTACGAATTTTCTGTTAAGTTTTGTGTTGTGAAGTTTTCAAGTTTTGGGTAAAGATTCGATGGACTATGGAATAAGGATTGGCAAGAGCCTAAGCTTGGGGATTCCCAAGGCATCCCAAGGTAATATTCAAGGACAACCAAGAGCCTAAGCTTCGGGATGCCCCGGATGGCATCCCCTCTTTCGTCTTCGTTCATGGTAACTTTACTTGGAGCTATATTTTTATTCACCACATGATATGTGTTTTGCTTGGAGCGTCATTTTATTTTCTTTTGTTTTGCTTGCTGTTTGAATAAATACCAAGATCTGAAATTCTTAAATGATAAAGAGTCTTCACATAGTTGCATAATTATTCAACTACTCATTGATCTTCACTTATATCTTTTGGAGTAGTTTGTCATTTGCTCTAGTGCTTCACTTATATATTTTTAGAGCACGGCGGTGGTTTTATTTTGAAGAAATAGATGAACTCTCATGCTTCACTTATATTATTTTGAGAGTCTTTTAGAACAGCATGGTAATTTGCTTTGGTTATAAAATTAGTCATACTATGATGGGTATTCAAGATGGATATAATAAAAACTTTCATATAGAGTGCATTGAATACTATGAGATGTTTGATACTTGATAATTGTTTTGAGATATAAAGATGGTAATATTAGAGTCGTGCTAGTTGAGTAATTGTGAAATTGAGAAATACTTGTGTTGAGGTTTGCAAGTCCTGTAGCATGCATGTATGGTAACCGTTGTGTGACAAATTTGAAGCATGAGGTGTTCTTTGATTGATTTCCTTGTGAGTGGCGGTCGGGGACGAGCGATGGTCTTTTCCTACCAATCTATCCCCCTAGGAGCATGCGTGTAGTGCTTGGTTTTGATGACTTGTAGATTTTTGCAATAAGTATGTCAGTTCTTTATGACTAATGCTGAGTCCATGGATTATACGCACTCTCACCCTTCCATCATTGCTAGCCTCTTCGGTACCGTGCATTGCCCTTTCTCGCCTTGAGAGTCAGTGCAAACTTCGCCGGTGCATCCAAACCCCGTGATATGATATGCTCTATCACACATGAGCCTCCTTATATCTTCCTCAAAACAGCCACCATACCTACCTAATATGGCATTTCCATAGCCATTCCGAGATATATTGCCATGCAACTTTCCACCGCTCCGTTTATTATGACACACTTCATCATTGTCATATTGCCTTGCATGATCATGTAGTTGACATCGTATTTGTGGCAAATCTGAAGGAAATATGCCCTAGAGGCAATAATAAAGTTATTATTTATTTCCTCATATCATGATAAATGTTTATTATTCATGCTAGAATTGTATTAACTGGAAACATAATACATGTGTGAATACATAGACAAACATAGTGTCACTAGTGTCCCTCTACTTGACTAGTTCGTTGATCAAAGATGGTTGAGTTTCCTAGCCATAGACATGAGTTGTCATTTGATTAACGATATCACATCATTAGTAGAATGACGTGATTGACTTGACCCATTTCGTTAGCTTAGCACTTGATCGTTTTAGTTTACTGCTATTGCTTTCTTCATGACTTATACATGTTCCTATGACTATGAGATTATGCAACTCCCGATTACCGGAGGAACACTTTGTGTGCTACCAAACGTCCCAACATAACTGGGTGATTATAAAGGTGCTCTACAAGTGTCTCCGATGGTACTTGTTGAGTTGGCATATATCAAGAATAGGATTTGTCACTCCGATTGTCGGAGAGGTATCTCTGGGCCCTCTCAGTAATGCACATCACTATAAGCCTTGCAAGAAATGTGACTAATGAGTTAGTTGCGGGATGATGCATTACAGAACGAGTAAAGAGACTTGCCGGTAACGAGATTGAGCTAGGTATTGAGATATCGACGATCAAATCTTGGGCAAGCAACATACCAGTGACAAAGGGAACAATGTATGTTGTTATGCGATTTGACCGATAAAGATCTTCATAGAATATGTAGGAACCCATATGAGCATCTAGGTTCTGCTATTGGTTATTCACTGGAGACATGTCTCGGTCATGTCTACATAGTTCTCGAACCCGTAGGGTCCGCACGCTTAAAGTTCTATGACGATCGGTATTATGAGTTTATATGTTTTGATGTACTGAAGATAGTTCGGAGTCCCAGATATGATCACGGACATGACGAGGAGTCTCGAAACGGCCGAGACATATAGATTGATATATTGGAAGCCTACATTTGGACATCGGAAGAGTTTCGGGTGAAATCAGGATTTTACCGGAGTGCCGGAGGGGTTACCGAAACCCCTCGGGGGTTAATGGGCCTTGTTGGGCCCTAGTGGAGAGAGAGGGGCCGGCCAGGGCAGGCCGCGCACCCCCTCCCCCTCTGGTCCGAATTGGACTAGGAAGGGGGGGCGCCCCCTTTCCTTCTCCTTCTCCCCCTTCCTTTCCCCCTCCTAGTAGGAGTAGGACTCCTCTTTCCTACTCCTACTAGGAGGAGGACTCCTCCTCCTGGCGCCCTACAGGGCCGGCCGGCCTCCCCCCTTGATCCTTTATATATGCGGGCATGGGGCACCCTAGACAAAACAAGTCGATCATTGATCTCTCCCAGCCGTGTGCGGTGCCCCCTCCACCATAATCCACCTCGGTCATACTATGGCGGTGCTTAGGCGAAACCCTGCACCGTAGCTTCATCAACATCGTCACCACGCCGTCGTGCTGACAAAACTCTACCTTAAGCTCTACTGGATCGTGAGTTCGCGGGACGTCACCGAGCTGAACGTGTGCTGAACGCGGAGGTGATGTACGTTCGGTACTGAGGATCGGTCGATCATGAAGACGTACGACTACATCAACCGCGTTGTCATAACGCTTCCGCTTAACGGTCTACGAGGGTACGTGGACGACTCTCCCCTCTCGTTGCTATGCATCACCATGATCTTGCATGTGCGTAGGAATTTTTTTGAAATTACTACGTTCCCCAATAGTGGTATCAGAGCCAGGTTTATGCGTAGATGTTATATGCACGAGTAGAACACAAGTGAGTTGTGGGCGATACAAGTCATACTGCTTACCAGCATGTCGTACTTTGGTTCGGCGGTATTGTTGGATGAAGCGGCCTAGACCGACATTACGCGTACGCTTACACGAGACTGGTTCTACAGACGTGCTTTGCACACAGGTGGCTGGCGGGTGTCAGTTTCTCCAACTTTAGTTGAACCGAGTGTGGCTACACCCGGTCCTTGAGAAGGTTAAAACAACACTAACTTGACGAACTATCTTTGTGGTTTTTATGCGTAGGTAAGAACGGTTCTTGCTCAGCCCGTAGCAGCCACGTAAAACTTGCAACAACAAAGTAGAGAACGTCTAACTTGTTTTTGCAGGGCATGTTGTGATGTGATATGGTCAAGACATGTTGCTATATTTATTGTATGAGATGATCATGTTTTGTAACGGAGTTATCGGCAACTGGCAAGAGCCATATGGTTGTCGCTTTATTGTATGCAATGCAATTGCCCTGTAATTGCTTTACTTTATCACTAAGCGGTAGCGATAGTCGTAGAAGCAATAGATGGTGAGATGACAACGATGCTACGATGGAGATCAAGGTGTCGCGCCGGTGACGATGGTGATCATGATGGTGCTTTGGAGATGGAGATCAAAGGCACAAGATGATGATGGCCATATCATATCACTTATATTGATTGCATGTGATGTTTATCCTTTATGCATCTTATTTTGCTTTGTTTGACGGTAGCATTATAAGATAATCTATCACTAAATTTCAAGGTAAAAGTGTTCTCCCTGAGTATGCACCGTTGCCAAAGTTCATCATGCTGAGACACCACGTGATGATCGGGTGTGATAAGCTCAACATTCATCTACAACGGGTGTAAGACAATTTTACACACGCAGAATACTCGGGTTAAACTTGATGAGCCTAACATATGCAGATATGGCCTCAGAACACTGAGACCAAAAGGTCGAGCGTGAATCATATAGTAGATATGATCAACATAGTGATGTTCACCATTGAAAACTACTCCATCTCACGTGATGATCGGTTATGGTTTAGTTGATATGGATCACGTGATCACTTAGATGATTAGAGGGATGTCTATCTAAGTGGGAATTCTTAAGTAATATGA
Organism: Triticum aestivum; assembly: GCF_018294505.1. Taxonomy (NCBI): domain Eukaryota; kingdom Viridiplantae; phylum Streptophyta; class Magnoliopsida; order Poales; family Poaceae; genus Triticum; species Triticum aestivum. The sequence continues at coordinate 448,009,567 of NC_057812.1, read as the reverse complement.
TTAATTGAACTTAAATTTATCATGAACTTAGTACATGATAGTATTTTGCTTGTCTATGTTATTGTAGATAGATGGCACGTGCTATTGTTCCGTTGAATTTCAATGCATTCCTTGAGAGAGCAAAGTTGAAAGATGATGGTAGCAACTACACAGACTGAGTCCGTAACTTGAGGATTATCCTCATTGCTGCACAGAAGAATTACGTCCTGGAAGCACCACTAGGTGCTAGGCCTGCTGCAGATGCTGCTGATGACGTTAAGAACGTCTGGCAGAGTAAAGCTGATGACTACTAGATAGTTCAGTGTGCCATGATTTACGGCTTAGAACCGGGACTTCAACGACGTTTTGAACGTCATGGAGCATATGAGATGTTCCAGGAGTTGAAGTTAATATTTCAAGAAAATGCCCGGATTGAGAGATATGAAGTCTTCAATAAGTTCTACAGCTGCAAGATGGAGGAGAATAGTTCTGTCAGTGAACATATACTAAGAATGTCTAGGGTACCATAACCACTTGACTCAACTGGGAGTTAATCTTCCTGTTGATAGTGGCATTGATAGAGTTCTTCAATCACTGCCACCAAGCTACAAGAGCTTCGTGATGAACTATAATATGCAAGGGATGGATAAGACGATTCCCGAGCTCTTCACAATGCTAAAAGCTGCGGAGGTAGAAATCAAGAAGGAGCATCAAGTTTTGATGGTCAACAAGACCACCAGTTTCAAGAAAAAGGGTGAAGGGAATAAGAAAGGGAACTTCTAGAAGAACGACAAACAAGTTGCTGCTCAAGAGAAGAAACCCAAGTCTGGACCTAAGCCTGAGACTGAGTGGTTCTACTGCAAAGGGACTGGTCACTGGAAGCGGAACTGCCCCAAGTATTTGGCGGATAAGAAGGATGGCAAGGTGAACAAAGGGACTACAGATTAAGCGAAGACTGGCTAAGGACGAGGTGACGATGCGCATGGGAAATGGTTCCAAAGTCGATGTGATCGCCGTGAGCACGCTACCTCTACATCTACCTTCGGGATTAATTTTAGACCTGAATAATTGTTATTTGGTGCCATCGTTAAGCATGAACATTATATCTGGATCTTGTTTGATGCGAGACGGTTTTTTGTTTAAATCTGAGAATAATGGTTGTTCTATTTATATGAGTAATATCTTTTATGGTCATGCACCCTTGAAGAGTGGTCTATTTGTGTTGAATCTTGATAGTAGTGATACACATATTCATAATGTTGAAGCCAAAAGATGCATAGTTGATAATGATAGTGCAACTTATTTGTGGCACTGCCATTTGGGTCATATTGGTGTAAAGCGCATGAAGAAATTCCATACTAATGGACTTCTGGAATCACTTGATTATGAATCACTTGGTACTTGCGAACCATGCCTCATGGGCAAGATGACTAAAATGCCGTTCTCCGGAACAATGGAGCGAGCAACGGATTTGTTGGAAATCATACATATGTATGTGGTCCGATGAATATTGAGGCTCGCGGCGGGTATCGTTATTTTCTCACCTTCAGAGATGATTTGAGCAGATATGGGTATATCTACTTAATGAAACATAAGTCTAAAACATTTGAAAAGTTCAAAGAATGTCAGAGTGAAATGGAAAATCATCGTAACAAGAAAATAAAGTTTATACAATCTGATCGTGGAGGAGAATATTTGAGTTACGAGTTTGCTCTACATTTGAAACAATGCGGAATAGTTTCGCAACTCACGCCACCCGGAACACCAGAGCGTAATGGTGTATCCGAATGTTGTAATCGTACTTTACTGGATATGGTGCAATCTATGATGTCTCTTACTGATTTACCGCTATCTTTTGGGGTTATGCTTTAGAGACAGATGCATTCACGTTAAATAGGGCACCATCGAAATCCGTTGAGATGACGCCTTGCGCGCTGTGGTTTGGCAAGAAACCGAAGTTGTCGTTTCTTAAAGTTTGGGAATGCGATGCTTATGTGAAAAAGCTTCAACCTGATAAGCTCGAACCCAAATCCGAGAAATGTGTCTTCATAGGATACCCAAAGGAGACTGTTGGGTACACCTTCTATCACAGATCCAAAGGCAAGACATTCGTTGCTAAGAATGGATCCTTTCTAGAGAAGGAGTTTCTCTCGAAAGAAGTGAGTGGGAGGAAAGTAGAAATTGATGAGGTAACTATACCTGCTGCCTTATTGGAAAGTAGTTCATCACAGAAACCGGTTCCTGTGACACCTACACCAATAAGTGAGGAAGCTAATGATAATAATCATGAAACTTCAGATCAAGTTACTACCGAACCTCGTAGGTCAACGAGAGTAAGATCCACACTAGAGTGGTATGGTAATCCTGTTCTGGAAGTCATGTTACTTGACCATGATGAACCTACGAACTATGAAGAAGCGATGGTGAGCCCAGATTCGGCAATATGGCTTGAGGCCATGAAATCTGAGATAGGATCCATGTATGAGAACAAAGTATGGACTTTGGTTGACTTGCCCGATAATCGGTAAGCCATCGAGAATAAATGGATCTTCTAGAATAAGACTGACGCTGACGGTAATGTTAATGTCTACAAAGCTTGACTTGTTGCGAAAGGTTTTCAACAAGTTCAAGGAGTTGACTACGATGAGACTTTCTCACCCGTAGCGATGCTTAAGTCTGTCCGAATCATGTTAGCAATTGCCGCATTTTATGATTATGAAATTTGGCAAATGGATGTCAAAACTGCATCCCTGAATGGATTTCTGGAAGAAGAGTTGTATATGATGCAACCAGAAGGTTTTGTCGATCCAAAGGGACCTAACAAAGTGTGCAAGCTCCAGCGATCCATTTATGGACTGGTGCAAGCCTCTCGGAGTTGGAATAAACGTTTTGATAGTGTGATCAAAGCATATGGTTTTATACAGACTTTTGGAGAAGCCTGTATTTACAAGAAAGTGAGTGGGAGCTCTGTAGCATTTCTAATATTATATGTGGATGACATATTGCTAATTGGAAATGACATAGAATTTCTGGATAGCATAAAAGGATACTTGAATAAGAGTTTCTCAATGAAAGACCTCGGAGAAGCTGCTTATATATTGGGCATCAAGATCTATAGAGATAGATCAAGACACTTAATTGGACTTTCACAAAGCACATACCTTGATAAAGTTTTGAAAAAGTTCAAAAATGATCAAGCAAAGAAAGGGTTCTTGCCTGTGTTACAAGGTGTGAAGTTGAGGAAGACTTAATGCCCGACCACTTCAGAAGATAGAGAGAAAATGAAAAGTGTTCCCTATGCTTCAGCCATAGGCTCTATCATGTATGCAATACTGTGTACCAGACCTGATGTGTGCCTTGCTATTAGTTTAGCAGGGAGGTACCAAAGTAATCCAGGAGTGGATCACTGGACAGCGGTCAAGAACATCCTGAAATACCTAAAAAGGACTAAGGATATGTTTCTCGTTTATGGAGGTGACAAAGAGCTCGTCGTAAATGGTTACGTCGATGCAAGCTTTGACAGTGATCCGAACGATTCTAAATCGCAAACCGGATACGTGTTTATATTGAACGGTGGAGCTATCAGTTAGTGCAGTTCTAAACAAAGCGTTGCGGTGGGATCTACATGTGAAGCGGAGTACATAGCTGCTTCGGAAGCAGTAAATGAAGGAGTTCATATCCGATCTAGGTGCCATACCTAGTGCACCGGGTCCAATGAAAATCTTTTGTCACAATACGGGTGCAATTGCCTTGGCAAAGGAATCCAGATTTCACAAGAGAACCAAACACATCAAGAGACGCTTAAATTCCATCCAGGATCAAGTCCAGTTGGGAGACATAGAGAAATGCAAGATACAATGGGTCTGAATGTTGCAGACCCGCTGACTAAGCCTCTTCCACGAGCAAAACATGATCAACACCAAGACTGCATGGGTGTTAGAATCATTACTATGTAATCTAGATTATTGACTCTAGTGCAAGTGGGAGACTGAAGGAAATATGCCCTAGAGGCAATAATAAAGTTATTATTTATTTCCTCATATCATGATAAATGTTTATTATTCATGCTAGAATTGTATTAACCGGAAACATAATACATGTGTGAATACATAGGCAAACATAGTGTCACTAGTGTGCCTCTACTTGACTGGTTCATTGATCAAAGATGGTTGAGTTTCCTAGCCATAGACATGAGTTATCATTGATTAACGGGATCACATCATTAGTAGAATGATGTGATTAACTTGACCCATTTCGTTAGCTTAGCACTTGATCATTTTAGTTTACTGCTATTGCTTTCTTCATGACTTATACATGTTCCAATGACTATGAGATTATGCAACGCCCGATTACCAGAGGAACACTTTGTGTGCTGCCAAATGTCACAATGTAACTGGGTGATTATAAAGGTGCTCTACAGGTGTCTCTGATGGTACTTGTTGAGTTGGCATAGATCATAATAGAATTTGTCACTCCGATTGTCGGAGAGGTATCTCTGTGTAGCGACCCGACCTCAAACGGTCAGGTCTCTGTGCTTCAGTGTCATCCCTGGATCGGTAATGCTGACACACACAGTACTCGAGGATTTATGACAGAGTAGCAATCACACACTTATTACATCGGATGTCTCAAAAGAGAACTTATTACAATAAATATGGCTTAAGGCCATCTAATACGATAACAGCGGAAGGCTTGGAAGATAAAGTGAGTCCATCAACTCCAACGGCATAGCTGAGCTGCACGGCAATGACCTAATGAACCTTACTCCTCGTCTGAAAAGTCTATAACATAATACGTTGCAGCCGGAAAACGGGTCAGCACATGGAATATGCTGGCAAAGTAACACAGTAGAGCAAGAACCGAATAATGCTATCACTACATGCATATTTGGCTGGTGGAAAGCTCTATGGTTATGGTTTTTGTGAAAAGCCAATTTTTCCCTACAACAAAGGAATATATTTTATTTAACTATCATGGTAGTTGAAACATCATTGAGAAGGTTCCTACAACTCAATCCCAATTAAAGTAATTATCAACCCAACAATATTAGTTTAGAGTGATGAGATACTTATGATACTCCAAGTACTAGATACTCAAGATGTCCATAACTGGGGACACAGCTAACCATGATTAGTTTATACACTCTGTATAGGTTTTCGCACTTTTCCCCACAAGACTCGATCTCCTCCGTTGGATTTTCTCGCACTACATGGTGTTTGAGAAACGGATGACCGAGACACAGTCTTTCAGAAGCATTAACCCCTTACTTCGGGCAGACCATACCAACCTACATCCCTCTACCTGCTGATCCACCTCTTCGGGAGCTTCACGCAACTTACTCAACTATGCTAGAGCCCATAATAGCTTGTGGCTGCACATGGAAGTTTCTAGCATGAAAACATCTCAGTTCCCTTTGAGCCTGGGTGGCGGACCATAGGATTATCACACAGGTACTACGGGATATCCTAGGACAACGCTGGATTCCCCAGGTGCCCAACAAACAATCCACCCAGGTGTGTATTCAAGTTGCCACCTTAAGTTGAACCATTAATTAACAATCTCACATTTGTCATGGATTTCACTCACCCAACCACGTCTACGAGCATAGCATAGCAATAAAAGCAATACGTAGAAGTAACTCCCATGGGTTTGAATATAACAGGGCAATAGGTTCTACCTCATCAACTACTTCCCAACCCACATGTTAATCACATCCTAACCATGCAATGTTTGAGAATTGGAACTAATGAATAAAAACTGGGTGATAAAGGGGTATGATCAAAGTGTTACTTGCCTTGCTGATGATCCGCAAAACCTAGGGACTCATAGTAGCACGCTTCGCACTCCGGGTGTTCTATCGCAAACAAACAATAGCATACATAAGCAATCAAGAAAATAAACATGGGTAAAACTCGAATAAGAAGATCTAACCAGAAAGTACAACTTAAGAAATCCGGTTTGTGAAAAGAATCAAATCAAACGGAGCAACGAAACTCAAACTGCGAAAGAAACAAGATCTGTTTACTAATCTGGACTAAGGTCAAATTTTACAGTAGCAAAAGCTTGTTCAAGTTGGTTAAACGGAAAGAGGGTTTCGAGGTGAAGATCTAGGCGCTTGAATCGCCTGATTCCGACAAACGAGCGAAAAGATAAACTAAAACGAAAATCGGATCAGAAATCGTGATTGAAAATAATCGCGGAAAATCCGAGAAAAAGAAAACTGACAAACAGGATAACGGACGAGCATTCATTGTCTGCGGCTAACGAGTGAACACGTTCGTTAAGACAAACATATGGACGAATGTCCGCAAAGTAACTAAATCGAGAAAAACCAGCGAACCGATTTAAACAAAATGAACTAGGGTTTCTAAAAAATGGATCGGTTTTCTAGAGAAAACCGTCGGCGGCGGCGGCGGTGTATACCTCCGGCTCTGGCGGCTTCCACGGCGGGGCGGTGAGGTGCGGCGGAAGCGGCGAGGTGGCAGCGAGCGGCGGCGGTGGAGGCTTGCGGGCGGCGGGGCGGAGGGCCGTGGCTTGGGGTCCAAGGGGCCCCGGGCTCCGGCTTATAAGGGGAGGGGCGGCGGCGGCTTGGAGGAGGGGGCAAGGCGGCGCGGGGCGGAGTCCCGGCCGGACTCAGCGCGGGAGGCATCGGCGAGGCAGGCGGGCTGGTGGCCTGGCTCGGCTGGGCCTTGTCCCAGTCGGGCGCTGCGCGTTTTTTTTAAATAATTTCGCCGAAACCAAATAAATCCTAGAAAATAAAATAAAGATCTAAAAATGCCAAAACAAAATTTTCACCGTCTAAATAAAGTATTTAGAACAAGATGAACATTTTCTTGCCCTAAAATGCAACTTTGAAAAACGTGCAATTTTCCTAATTCATATAAAATAGCAATAAACTCCGGATGAAATCAAATATTTGATTTTAATCCTTTTCCACCAATATTTCATTTATTTTGGAGAAGTCATATTATCTCCTCTCATATATTTTAATATGAAATATTTTTGGAGAGAAAAATAATTAAAACCAAAAATCCTCGTTTCAATATTTGATAAAACTCAAATATGAAAACAGGGAAATCCCCAACTCTCTCTGAGGGTCCTTGAGTTGCTTAGGATTTCGAGGATCAAGCCAAAATGCAATAAAATATGATATGCAATGATGACCTGTGTATAACATTCCAAATTGAAAATTTGGGATGTTACAAACCTACCCCCCGTAAGATGAATCTCGCCCTCAAGATTCGGGTTGGCTAGAGAATAGCTGTGGGTGGCCTTTGCGAAGATCATCCTCTCGTTTCCAGGTGGCTTCATCCTCGGTAAGGTGGCTCCACTGAACTTTGCAAAAGTTGATAACCTTGTTGCGGGTGACTCGGCTGGCAAATTCGAGAATCCTGACTGGCTTCTCCTCGTAGGTCAAATCACTGTCCAACTGAATCGCCTCCAAGGGTACTGTATCTCTTAACGGTATGTCGGCCATCTCAGCATGACACTTCTTCAGCTGTGAAACATGAAATACATCATGAACTCCTGTCAATCCTTCAGGTAACTCCAACTTGTAGGCAACTTCTCCCATACGTTCCAAAATTCGATACGGTCCTACAAATCTCGGGGCTAACTTTCCCTTAACTCCAAAACGTTTCACTCCTCGCAGGGGTGACACTCACAGATTCCAATTTCATAGGTTATTTCCTTGCGTTTCGAATCTGCATAACTCTTCTGCCTAGACTGAGCTATCTTCAATCTATCTCGGATCAACTTAACTTTCTCTTCAGACTCTTTGATCAAATCTGGTCCAAACAACTGTCGGTCTCCAACTTCATCCCACATCAACAGTGTGCTGCACCTTCGTCCATACAGGGCTTTGAACGGTGCCATCTTCAAACTGGCTTGATAGCTATTGTTATATGAGAACTCCGTGTAGGGAAAATTGTCATCCCAACTAGATCCATAATCTAGCACACATGCCATCAACATATCCTCTAGAATCTGGTTGACTCTCTTGGTCTGTCCATCTGTCTGCGGGTGAAAAGCTGTACTGAACTCCAACCTTGTCCCCAAAGTTTGGTGCAGCTGATGCCAAAACTTTGAAGTAAACTGTGTTCCTCTGTCTGATACAATTGTCCTCGGAACTCCATGCAGACATACAATCCTGGTCATATATATCTTGGCCAACTTTGCACTTGTATAGGTGGTTTTCACCGGGATAAAGTGAGCCACTTTGGTCAAGCGATCTACTACTACCCATATAGAATCATATCCTGATTTGGTCCTGGGTAATCCGGTGATGAAGTCCATGCCAAGTTTATCCCACTTCCATTCGGGTATTGGCATAGGCTGTAACAACCCTGCTGGCTTTTGATGCTCAGCCTTCACTCTCTAACATACATCACATACGGCTACATACTCGGCAATATCCTTCTTCATACCAGTCCACTAGAAATGTTCCTTCAAATCCAAATACATCTTGGTGTTTCCGGGGTGTATCGAGTATAGTGAGTCATGAGCCTCCTGAAGTATTAACTTCCTGATCTATGTGTTATTGGGCACATAAACACGGTCCTAGAACCATAAGATGTCGTGCTCATCCTCACAAAAACCTTTGGCCTTTCCTTTGCTCATTCTCTCTTTTATCTCGGCAACCTTTTTGTCATCCTTCTAAGCTTCTCGAATCTTTCCTAACAATGTAGACTGAACCTCCATTGTTGCAACAAAACCTCTAGGAACAATCTCCAATCAAAGTTCCTGAGATCCTCTGCTAACTCCTTTGGCAATCCCGTGCTCACTAGGGTATTAGCATAACTCTTCCGGCTCAAGGCATCTGCTACGACATTGGCCTTGCCTGGATGATAGTGAAGCTTCATGTCATAATCCTTTATAAGCTCCAACCATCTCATCTGCCTAAGGTTTAGCTCCTTCTGTGTGAAAATGTACTTCAAACTCTTATGATCCGTGTACACATCACAACGATTTCCAATAAGGTAATGTCTCCAGGTCTTCAATGCATGCACTATGGCAGCCAACTCCAAATCATGCGTGGCATAATTCAACTCGTGCGGTTTCAATTGTCGCGAGGCATAAGAAACAACTCTTCCGTCCTGCATAAGCACACTTCCAAGTCCTAGGCGAGAGGCATCGCAATACACTTGAAACTCCTTGCGTATATCCGGCAGAATCAGCACTGGGGCTGTAGTTAAACGTTTCTTTAACTCCTGAAAACTCGCTTCACATTCTTCTGTCCATTTAAGTTTGGTATCCTTCTTCAATAACTCCGTCATTGGCTTCGCAATTTTGGAAAAATTCTCAATGGATCTCTGATAGTATCCTGTGAGTCCAAGAAAACTGCGGATCTCGCTAACTAAAGTGGGTGCTAACCATTTAGTGACTGACTAAACCTTGGTAGGATCTACTGCTACACCTTCTCCTGATATAACATGTCCAAGGAATCCAACTTCCTTCAGCCAAAACTCGCATTTGGTGAACTTGGCATACAACTGATGTTCCCTGAGTTTCTCGAGAACTAAACGCAAATGCTCTTCGTGCTCCTCCTCGTTCTTCGAGTATACCATTATGTCATCAATGAACACCACAACGAACTTATCCAAATATTCCATGAACACTTTGTTCATCATGCTCATGAAGTAGGCAGGGGCGTTAGTCAGTCCAAATGACATGACCATATATTCATACAACCCGTACCGTGTGGTGAATGCTGTCTTTGGTATGTCCTTCTCTCGTATCTTTAGCTGGTGATATCCAGATTGCAAATCGATCTTTGAAAGCACCTTAGCTCCTTGCAACTGGTCGAACAAATCATTGATCATCGGCAGTGGGTATTTGCTCTTGATCGTCACCTCATTTAACGCTCGATAATCAACAACCATTCTTAGAGACGTATCCTTCTTCTCGACCAAAAGCACTGGGGCTCCCCATGGTGAGAAGCTCCATCGAATGTAACCTTTCTCCAATAACTCCTTGATCTGTTTCTTAATATCCTCCAGATCATTTGTGGGCATCCGATTGGGTCTCTTTGATATAGGCCCGGTTCCTGGCAATAGCTCTATCAAAAACTCGATGTCTCGATCCGGTGGCATGCCTGGTAACTCCTCTGGAAAAACATCTGGGTAACCGTTGACTACAGGCACTTCCTCCTGAACCACTCCCATGAGGGTATTTAATTGGCTACTCCTTGGCGCATGCCTAGACACATACTTGATCCTTTTTCCCTCAAGGGTGGTGAGACAAATTGACTTACTAACACAGTCAATGCTTCCTCCTTACTTTGACATCCAGTCCATTCCAAATATCACATCCAATCCTTGTGACTCCAAGATTATTAGGTCGGGCGGAAAAACATGGCTACCAATGGTTAAGGGTATCTGGTCGCACCATCGACTAGCCATATACTCTGCTCCAGGTGAACTCACTAACAGATGGGTCCTAAGGGTTTGGGTTGGTAGTTTAAACTTATCCACAAATTCCCTTGATATGTATGAATGCGATGCACCAGTATCAAAAAGAACAAGGGAGGTAAAAGACTTAACCAAAAACTTACCAATAACCGCGTCTGGCTGCTCTTCAACCTCCTCCACGTTGACGTGGTTCACTTGTCCTTTATTGAATGGATTGGGCTTCTTTCCAGCACTCCCATTGCAGTTTCCATTCTTCGCTTCAGGGCACTCCATGGCATAGTGTTCAATCTTCCCGCACTTGAAACAAGTAACGTGGCTTAGGTCTCTCTTCATGGGTGTGGCTGGATTGGAGCGATTCTGATTGTTGCTTGCTCCATTCCCATTCCCATTCCTTGGGCCAGTATGATTATGGTTACTTCCTCCATTGTGAGTGTGGCCTCCATGGTTATGAACAAGTCCTCCCGAGTTCAGGGTTAGGCGAGGCTTCTGCTGAGCTCCTGAATTATACCTTCCTTGTCCATACTTCCTCTTACGGCTCTCAATTTGCTGCTGCTTCCCTTCAATCATAAGAGCCTATCTACAAACTCCTGGTAGTTGTTGAATGTTGCCACCATCAACTACATTCTCATCTCATCATTCAGACCTCCCATAAACTTCTCCTGCTTTGCGGCATCTGTGGCCACATCATCAGGGGCATAATGAGATAACTTGCTAAACTCATCCACGTACTGAGCCACAGTACGGTTCACCTGGCGTAAGTTGCGAAACTCACGCTTCTTCATACTCATGGCTCCAGTTGAGACATGGGCTGTACGGAAAGCTTGCTGAAACTGATCCCATGTAACAGTGGCTATAGGGTAGGTGACAGTGTAATTCTCCCTCCATGAGGCTGCTGGTCCATCCAACTGATGTGTGGCAAAACGCACCTTCTCAGCATCGGTACATCCTGCAGTGGTTAACTCCCTTCCAATCCTATGGAGCCAATCATCTGCCACTATCGGTTTGGTGCTACTAGAAAACACCGGCGGCTGCAACCTCAGAAAGAGGGCTAAGTTATCAACTGGTGGTGGTGGCGGTGGATTGTTGTTGTTGTTATTGTTGTTGCCTTGGTTCTGAACTAACAACTGCATCAGGGTATTCTGCTGCTGGATCAATTGAGTGAGCTCCGGTGGGAAAGTAAATCCGGGGTCACGTCTCGAAGGCATCTGATGGGTTTAGAGGGGAGAGATCAGAATAGAATGAGGTCTAATGAGAAAACACTACCCATATGCACATGAGACAAACACAAACATTTCACTCAATCAGTCAAGCAAGGGCATACAATCGATCTAACTATCGTTACAAAAGTGCTCGGACTATACTATTTACATCGTGGAATACTACTACTGATGTGGTGGTCTACTAAAAATATTCTTCGGTTGAAGACTCCATGATGTCTGCTCCAGCTTCGTCTTCATATTCATCATCACTATTGTCGGGGTCCGAGTCGGTGTCGTCGATGATAATGTAGTCCTCTGGGCGAATCTCCTTGGGTTCTTTGTCTTCTCCTCCTGGTGCGGGGTCTCCCAGGAATACTCCTAGCTTCCTTTCTAGATCATCATTCTTCTCCACTAGTACGACGATTTCCTCCTCATAATCTTCGCGTGTAGCTTTAAGTTCATCCTCCAGTTCCGTGATCCTAGTCATTGCTTTCTTCAGGTCTATCATTCCTGCGCACATCTGGTTCTCCTAGCGATGAATGTGTTGGTTTAACTCCTGGATGAAAGCTGCAAATGATCTATCCTTCCTGGTGCTGATCATCTCCCATTGCTCATCTCGGCACCCACAAATCTGATAGATAGTATCCTTAAGCTCCTTATGATAAACTTCTCCAATACGTCCCATGGTGATGTGAGCTGCCATACTCTTTCCTAGACTCCAGGTTGGTGCATCGAAGGAAAACTCTATGGGCTTAGTGACTGGCGCGAAAGTCCTTCCTGGAACTTGAACTTGAATCATCCATCGCTCCTCTTCTGGTAAAGTGGCATTGTAAGTCCCGGTGAAGCTTGGTATTCCAATGTTCAGGTACCTAGTGACTTCCTTCAAGTGTCATCCAAAAGGTGCTTCTTCATCCGGTTGTGCAAACTTGTTCCTTGCGTCCGCCATCCTAAAGAGTAGAAAATGGAGAGGAGTCAGAAATGAGAAGAGAATAGAGATCTAGGGCTTTCTCTTAGTGGTCGTGTCCTACACTCAGCGTGTGCTCTGATACCATCTTGTAGCGACCCGACCTTAAACGGTCAAGTCTCTGTGCTTCGGTGTCATCCCTCGATCGGTAATGCTGACACACACAGTACTCGAGGATTTATAACAGAGTAGCAATCACACACTTATTACATCGAATGTCTCAAAAGAGAACTTCTTACAATAAATATGGCTTAAGGCCATCAAATACGATAACAGCGGAAGGCTTGGAAGATAAAGTGAGTCCATCAACTCCAATGGCATAGCTGAGCTGCACGGCAATGACCTAACGAACCTTACTACTTGTCTGAAAAGTTTGCAACATAATACGTTGCTGCCCGAAAACGGGTCAACACATGGAATATGCTGGCAAAGTAACACAGTAGAGCAAGAACAGAATAATGCTATCACTACATGCATATTTGGCTGGTGAAAAGCTCTATGGTTATGGTTTTTGCGAAAAGCCAATTTTTCCCTACAACAAAGAACAGATTTTATTTAACTATCATGGTAGTTGAAACATCATTGAGAAGGTTCCTCCAACTCAATCCCAATTAAAGTAATTTTCAACCCAACAATATTAGTTTAGAGTGATGAGATACTTATGATACTCCAAGTACTAGATACTCAAGATGTCCATAACCTGGGACACGGCTAACCATGATTAGTTTATACACTCTTCGGAGGTTTGCGCACTTTTCCCCACAAGACTCGATCTCCTTCGTTGGATTTTCTCGGACTACATGGTGTTTGAGAAACGGATGACCGAGACACAGTCTTTCAGAAACATTAACCCCTTACTCCGGGCAGACCATACCAACCTACATCCCTCTACCTGCTGATCCACCTCTTCGGGAGCTTCACGCAACTTACTCAACTATGCTAGAGCCCATAATAGCTTGTGGTTGCACACAGAAGTTTCTAGCATGAAAATATCTCAGTTCCCTTTGAGCCTGGGTGGCGGACCATAGGATTATCACTCGGGTACTCCGGGATATCCTAGGACAACACTAGATTCCCCAGGTGCCCAACAAACAATCCACCTAGATGTGTATTCAACTTGCCACCTTAAGTTGAACCATTAATTAACAATCTCACATCTGTCATGGATTTCACTCACCCAACCACGTCTACGAGCATAGCATAGCAATAAAAGCAATACGTAGAAGTAACTCCCAAGGGTTTGAATATAACATGGCAATAGGTTCTACCCAATCAACTACTTCCCAACCCACATGTTAATCACATCCTAACCATGCAATGTTTGAGGGCTGGAACTAATGCATAAAAACTGGGTGATAATGGGGTATGATCAAAGTGTTACTTGCCTTGCTGATGATCCGCAAAACCTAGGGACCCGTAGTAGCACGCTTCGCACCCCGGGTGTTCTATCACAAACAAACAGTAGCTTACATGAGCAATCAATCAAAGAAACATGGGTAAAACTCGAATAAGAAGATCTAACCAGAAAGTTCAACTTAAGAACTCTGGTTTGCGAAAAGAATCAAATCAAACGGAGCAACGAAACTCAAACTGCGAAAGAAACAAGATCCGTTTACTAATCTGTACTAAGGTCAAATTTTACAGTAGCAAAAGCTTGTTCAAGTTGGTTAAACAGAAAGAGGGTTTCGATACGAAGATCTAGGCGCTTGAATCGCCTTATTCCGACAAACGAGCGAAAAGATAAACTAAAACGAAAATCGGATGAGAAATCGTGATTGAAAATAATCACGGAAAATCCGAGAAAAAGAAAACTGACGAGCAGGCTAACGAACGAGCGTTCGTTGTCTGCGGCTAACGAGTGAACAAACAAACGTACAGACGAACATCCGCAAAGTAACTAAACCAAGAAAAAACGGCGAACCGATTTAAAAATAACGAACTAGGGTTTCTAAAAACGGATCGGTTTTCTAGAGAAAACCGGTGGCGGCGGCGTATACCTCCGGCTCCGGCGGCTTTCGCGGCGGGGCGGCGAGGTGTGGCGGCAGCGGCGAGCGGCGGTGGCTTGCGGGCAACGGGGCGGAGGGCGGCGGCTTGGGGTCCAAGGGGCCCCGAGCTCTGGCTTATAAGGGGAGGGGCGGCGGCGGCTTGGAGGAGGGGGGAAGGCGGCGCGGGGCGGAGTCCCGGCCGGACTCGGCTTGCGCCGGCCGTGTCCTGGCCGGACTCAGCGCAGGAGGCGGCAGCGAGGCAGGCGGGCCGGCGGCCTGGCTCGGCTGGGCCTTGGCCCAGTCGGCCGCTGCGCGTTTTTTTAAAATAATTTCACCAAAACCAAATAAATCCTAGAAAATAAAATAAAAATCTAAAAATGCCAAAACAAAATTTTCACCGTCTAAATAAAAAATTTAGAACAAGATGAACATTTTCTTGGCCCTAAAATGCAACTTTGAAAAACGTGCAATTTTTCTAATTCAAATAAAATAGCAATAAACTCCGGATAAAATTAAATATTTGATTTTAATATTTTTCCACCAATATTTCATTTATTTTGGAGAAGTCATATTATCTCCTCTCATATGTTTTAATATGAAATATTTTCAGAGAGAAAAATAATTAAAACCAAAAATCCTCATTTCAATATTTGATAAAACTCAAATATGAAAACAGGGAAATCCCCAACTCTCTCCGAGGGTCCTTGAGTTGCTTAGGATTTCGAGGATCAAGCCAAAATGCAATAAAATATGATATGCAATGATGACCTATGTATAACATTCCAAATTGAAAATTTGGGATGTTACACTCTGGGCCCTCTCGGTAATGCACATCACTATAAGCCTTGCAAGCAATGTGACTAATGAGTTAGTTGCGGGATGATGCATTGCATAACGAGTAAAGAGACTTGCCGGTAATGAGATTGAGCTAGGTATTGAGATACCGACGACCGAATCTCGGGCAAGTAACATACCGATGACAAAGGGAACAACGTATGTTGTTATGCGGTTTGACCGATAAAGATCTTCGTAGAATATGTAGGAACCAATATGAGCATCCAGGTTCTGCTATTGGTTATTGACCGGAGACGTGTCTCGGTCATGTCTACATAATTCTCGAACCCGTAGGGTCCGCACGCTTAAAGTTCTATGACGATCAGTATTATGAGTTTATATATTTTGATGTACCGAAGGTAGTTCAGAGTCCCGGATATGATCACGGACATGATGAGGAGTCTCGAAATGGTCGAGACATAAATATGATATATTGGAAGCCTACATTTGGACATTGTAAGAGTTTCGGGTGAAACCGGGATTTTACCGGAGTGCCGGAGGGGTTACCGAAACCCCCTGGGGGTTAATGGGCCTTGTTGGGCCCTAGTGGAGAGAGAGGGGCTGGCCACGGCAGGCCGCGTGCCCCCTCCCCCTCTGGTCCGAATTGGACTAGGAAGGGGGCGCCCCCTTTCCTTCTCCTTCTCCCCTTCCTTTCCCCCTCCTAGTAGGCGGAGGAAAGAGGGGAGTCCTACTCCTACTAGGAGGAGGACAGCTCCTCCTGGCACGCCCTACAGGGCCGACCAGCCTCCCCCTTGCTCCTTTATATATGGGGGTTGGGGGCACCCTAGAACACACAGGTTGATCATTGATCTCTCCCAGTCGTGTGTGGTGCCCCCTCCACCATAATCTACCTCGATCATACTGTAGCGGTGCTTAGGTGAAGCCCTACGATGGTAGCTTCATCAACATCGTCACCACGCCGTCGTGCTGATGAAACTCTACCTTGAGCTCTACTGGATCATGAGTTCGCGGGATGTCACTGAGCTGAACGTGTGCTGAACACGGAAGTGCCGTACGTTTGGTACTGAGGATCGGTCGATCGTGAAGACATATGACTACATCAACCGCGTTGTCATAACGCTTTTGCTTAACGGTCTACGAGGGTACGTGGACAACTCTCCACTCTCATTGCTATGCATCACCATGATCTTGTGTGTGCGTAGGAATTTTTTGGAAACTACTACGTTCCCCAACAAAAGCCACCGCTCATAATTCTTATACATGTCACTCTTGTTCTAGTATCGAGTTGTAATTTTTGAGTTGTAAATAAATAGAAGTGTGATGATCATGATTATTAGAGCATTGTCATGTGTGAGGAAATAAAAAATAGAGAGAGAAAGGTAAAAAAAGAAGGCCCAAAAAATGAGAGAAAAAGAGAGAAGGGACAATGTTACTATCCTTTTTCCACACTTGTGCTTCAAAGTAGCACCATGCTCTTCATGATAGAAAGTCTCTTATTTTGTCACTTTCATATACTAGTGGGAATTTTCATTATAGAACTTGGCTTGTATATTCCAACAATGGGCTTCCTCAAAATGCCCTAGGTCTTCATGAGCAAGCAAGATGGATGCACACCCACTTAGTTTCTTTTGTTGAGATTTCATACATTTATAGCTCTAGTGCATCTGTTGCATGGCAATCCCTACTCCTCTCATTGACATCAATTGATGGGCATCTCCATAGCCCATTGACTAGCCGCGTCGATGTGAGACTTTCTCCTTTTTTTGTCTTCTCCACACAACCTCCATCAGCATATTCTGTTCCACCTATAGTGCTATGTCCATGGATCGCGCTCATGTATTGCGTGAAAGTCGAAAAAGTTTGAGAATACTAAAGTATGAAACAATTGCTTGGCTTGTCATCGGGGTTGTGCATGATGGGAGCATTTTGTGTGACGAAAATGAAGCATGGCCAAACTATATGATTTTGCAGGCATGAGCTTTCTTTGGCTATGTTATTTTGAGAGGACATAATTGCTTGGTTAGTATGCTTGAAGTATTATTGTTTTATGTCAATATTAAACTTTTGTCTTGAATCTTATGGATCTGAATATTCTTGCCACAATAGAGAAGATTACATTGATGAATATATTAGGTAGCATTCCACATCAAAAATTCTGTTTTTATCATTTACCTACTCGAGGACGAGCAGGAATTAAGCTTGGGGATGCTTGATACGTCTCCAACGTATCTATAATTTTTAATTGTTCCATGATATTATATTATCCATCTAGGATGTTTTATATGCATATATTGAAGGAAATATGCCCTAGAGGCAATAATAAAGTTGTTATTTATATTTCCTTATATCATGATAAATGTTTATTATTCATGCTAGAATTGTATTTACCGGAAACTTAGTACATGTGTGAATACATAGACAAACAGAGTGTCACTAGTTTGCCTCTACTTGACTAGCTCGTTGAATCAATGATGGTTATGTTTCCTAACCATAGACAGAGTTGTCATTTGATTAACGGGATCACATCATTAGAGAATGATGTGATTGACTTGACCCATCCATTAGCTTAGCACGATGACCGTTTAGTTTGTTGCCATTGCTTTCTCCATAACTTATACATGTTCCTATGACTATGAGATCATGCAACTCCCGAATACCGAAGGAACACTTTGTGTGCTACCAAACATCACAACGTATCTAGGTGATTATAAAGGTGCTCTACAGGTGTCTCCGATGGTGTTTGTTGAGTTGGCATAGATCGAGATTAGGATTTGTCACTCTGATTGTCGGAGAGGTATTTCTGGGCCCTCTCGGTAATGTACATCACTATAAGCCTTGCAAGCAATGTAGCTAATGAGCTAGTTATGGGATGTAGCATTAAGGAACGAGTAAAGAGACTTGCCAGTAACGAGATTGAACTAGGTATTGAGATACGGACGATCAAATCTCGGGCAAGTAACATACCGATGACAAAGGGAACAACGTATATCGTTATGCAGTTTGACCGATAAAGATCTTCGTAGAATATGTAGGAACCAATATGAGCATCTAGGTTCCGCTATTGGTTATTGACCGGAGACGTGTATCGATCATGTCTACATAGTTCTCGAACCCGTAGGGTCCGCACGCTTAACGTTCAGTGACGATCCGTATTATGAGTTTATGTGTTTTGATGTACCGAAGGTAGTTTGGAGTCTCGGATATGATCATGGACATGACCAGGAGTTTCAAAATGTTCGAGACATAAAGATCGATATATTGGATGACTATATTTGGGCATCGGAATGGTTCCGGGTGAGTTCGGGCATATACCGGAGCACCGGGAGGTTACCGAAACCCCCCGGGAGGTATATGGGCCTTATTGGGCCATAGTGGGAGAGAAGAGAGGGAGGCCTAGGAGGGATCGCGCCCCCCTCAAGCCTAATCCGAATTGGGTGGGGGCCAGCCCCCCCTTTCCTTCCCCCTCTCTTCCCGTTCCTTCCACTCCTAGTCCAACTAGGGAAGGGGGGAATCCTACTCCCGATGGGAGTAGGACTCCCCATGGGGCGCGCCATAGGAGGGTCGGCCCTCCCCCTCCTCCACTCCTTTATATATGGGGGAGGGGGCACCCCATAGACACACAAGTTGATCATTGATCTCTTAGTCGTGTGCGGTGCCCCCCTCCACCATAATCCACTTCGGTCATATCATAGCGGTGCTTAGGTGAAGCCCTGTTCCGGTAGCATCATCATCACCGTCATCACGCCGTCGTGCTGAAGAAACTCTCCCTCGACACTGTGCTGGATCATGAGTTCGTGGGACGTCACCGAGCCGAACGTGTGTAGATCGCGGACGTGTCGTAACTTCGGTGCTAGGATCGGTCGACCGTGAAGACGTACGACTACATCAACCGCGTTGTCATAACGCTTCCGCTTACGCTCTACGAGGGTATGTGGACATTACTCTTCCCTCTAGTTGCTATGCATCACCATGATCTTGCGTGTGCGTAGGAATTTTTTTGAAATTACTGTGTTCCCCAACATATATATGCTATTTTATATGATTTTCAGGATTAACCTATTAACCTAGAGCCCAGTGACAGTTTCTGTTTTTCCTTGTTTTTGAGTATCGCAGAAAAGGAATATCAAACGGAGTCGAATTGACATGAAAATTTACGAAGATCATTTTTGGACCAGAAGAAGCCCACGGAGCATCGGAGATGGACCAGAAGAGTCTCGAGGCCACCACGAGGGTGGGGGCGCGCCCTACCCCCTGGGCGTGCCCCCTGCCTCGTGGCCGCCTCATGGACCCCCTGACTTGTTCCTGATGCCAACGCCTCTTATATATCCCCAAACTTCCAGAAAATAACCTAGATCGGGAGTTCCACCGCCGCAAGCCTCCGTAGCCACCGAAAACCAATCTAGACCCGTTCTGGCACCCTACCGGAGGGGGGAATCCCTCTCCAGTGGCCATCTTCATCATCCTGGTGCTCTCCATGACGAGGAGGGAGTAGTTCACCCTCGGGGCTGAGGGTATGTACCAGTAGCTATGTGTTTGATCTCTCTCTCTCTCTCTCTCTCGTGTTCTTGATTTGGCACGATCTTGATGTACCGCGAGCTTTACTATTAGAGTTGGATCTTATGACGTTTCTTCCCCTCTACTCTCTTGTAATGGATTGAGTTTTCCCTTTGAAGTTATCTTCTCGGATTGAGTCTTTAAGGATTTAAGAACACTTGATGTATGTCTTGCATGTGCTTATCTGTGGTGACAATGGGATATTCACGTGATCTACTTGATGTATGTTTTTGTGATCAACTTGCGGGTTCTGTGACCTTGTGAACTTATGCATAGGGGTTGGCACACATTTTCATCTTGACTCTCTGGTAGAAACTTTGGGGGCACTCTTTCAAGTTCTTTGTGTTGGTTGAATAGATGAATCTGAGATTCTTTGATGCATATCGTATAATCATACCCACGGATACTTGAGGTGACATTGGAGTATCTAGGTGACATTAGGGTTTTGGTTGATTTGTGTCTTAAGGTGTTATTCTAGTACAAACTCTAGGATAGATCGAATGGGAAGAATAGCTTTGTGTTATTTTTTACTACGGACTCTTGAATAGATCGATCAGAAAGAATAACTTTTAGGTGGTTTAGTACCCTACAATAATCTCTTTGTTTGTTCTCCGCTATTAGTGACTTTTAAGTGACTCTTTGTTGCATGTTGAGGGATTGTTATATGATCCAATTATGTTATTGTTGTTGAGAGAACTTGCACTAGTGAAAGTATGAACCCTAGGCCTTGTTTCAACGCATTGCAACACCGTTTGTGCTCACTTTTATCATTAGTTACCTTGCGTTTTTTATATTTTTAGATTACAAAAACCTATATCTACCATCCATATTGCACTTGTATCACCATCTCTTCGCCGAACTAGTGCATCTATATAATTTACCATTGTATTGGGTGTGTTGGGGACACAAGAGACTCTTTGTTATTTGGTTGCAGGGTTGTTTGAGAGAGACCATCTTCATCCTATGCCTCCCACGGATTAATAAACCTTAGGTCATCCACTTGAGGGAAATTTGCTACTGCCCTACAAACCTCTGCACTTGGAGGCCCAATAACGTCTACAAGAAGAAGGTTGTGTAGTAGACATCAAGCCCCCATCAAAAAATTATATGCCAAAATTGTTGACGTTGGACAAGGAAGACAACGTAATGGTTTATGTTTGTTCATATTCACACAGAAGTTATATTGTCATAGATCCTTCAACATGTGGTGCTTGCCCAAAATTCCACACCAAGCAGAGATACTACTTGTGCATCCAAAAAACCTTAAACCCAAATCTTATCTTCAAGATTCCACCATATATACCTAAGGATTGAGCAAGATCCTTCAAGTAAGTTGTCATCGGTGCAATAAGGCAATAAAAATTGCTTCTAGAAGTGTTAGATCATTTAGTGTAAGAGAAAATTGAGTGTTGTATGAGCTTGTGATGGCAAAGTAATAAAAGCGACGGACTGCACAATAAAGGTTGCTATCATAAGGGGCAATATAACGTGACGTTATTTTGCACTAAGGGGTTGAGCATACAAACAAATAAGTGCATGGCTACCTCTGCTTCCCTCTATGAAGGGACTATCTTTTACTTTTATGTATTTACTTTCATGCAAGAGTCAAAGTTTTTCTCTCAATTCCTTTTTATTTTTCTCTTTTGGCAAGCATCATGTGGTGAGGAAAGATCTAGGGACATCGTCCAGTTGCATATGGGTAGCATGAGTTATTATTGTTGACATCACCCTGGAGGTGAATACGTTGGGAGGCAAAACAATAAGCACATATCTTTCTATGTGTCCGTTTGAAACGTTTTGCTCATGTGTACGCGGTGAGTGTTAGCAATCATAGAAGACTATATGATGGTTGAGTATGTGGAGCTCTTACTTAAACTCCGTTGAATAAGTTGAATTGCAATTGCTTGGTGACTAAGAACATAGGTTGTTGAGTTTCAATAGAATTCACTGTTTGAACCTTAACATGTGAATTGGTTGCTACTTTAAACATGAGAAATTTTATAAGAAAGAGTTGTTGTCATGATGCTAGGAAAAGTGATTGAAATTATAATTGATCAAACTTTTGCACTTTGCTAGCACTCACACTTCATAAATTATTTCTTTTATCATTTACCTACTCAAGGACGAGTAGGAATTAAGCTTGGGGATGCTAATACGTCTCCTACGTATCTATAATTTATGAAGTATTCATGCTGTTATTTTATCATTGTTGGATGTTTTACAATAATTTTATAGCAACTTTATATCATTTCTTGGGACTAACCTATTGACCCAGTGCCCAGTGCTAGTTGTTGTTTTTTGCTTCTTTTTTACATCGCAAAAAATCAATATCAAACGGAGTCCAAACACCGCGAAACTTTCTGAGGATTTTTTATGGACCAGAACACTTCCAATGGCTAGAGTTGCACCTGGGGGTGCCCCGAGGGGGGCACAACCCACCAGGGCGCACCTCAGTGGCCTCCCGTACCCCTTCTTTGCAGTATAAATTCCCAAATATTCCGAAACCCTTCGGGGTTAACCTAGATTAGAAGTTCCACCGCCGCAAGGCTTTGTAGCCACCGAAAACCAATCTAGACCCATTCCGGCACCCTGTCGGAGGAGGGAATCATCTCCGGTGGCCATCTTCATCATCCCGATGGCCACCACGATGAGGAGGGAGTAGTCCACCCTCGGGGCTGAGGGTTTGTACCAGTAGCTATGTGTTTAATCTCTCTCTCTCTCTCGTGTTCTTGAGATGTCACGTTCTTGATGTATCATGGGCTTTGTTAATATAGTCGGATCATATGGTGTTTTCCCCTCTCTATCTTGTGATGAATTGAGATTTCCCTTTGAGATTTTGTTTTATTGAATCAAATACTTTTATGGATTTGATTCACTTGATATATGTTTTGGCACTCAACTCGCGGATTCCCGAGGTGACATTGGGGTAATATACGCATAGGGGTTGATGCACGTTCTTGTCTTTGTTTCTCCGGTAGAAATCTTGGGGCATGATTGTAGATGCAACTATGTTGGTAATTCCCTGGAGAGGGAGGGATGATGTAGCACAGCGACGGTAGGTATTTCCCTCAGTTATGAAACCAAGGTATCGAACTGGTAGGAGAACCAAGCAACACAACGTAAATAGCACCTGCAAACAAACAACAACACCTCGCAACCCGACGTGTTAAATGGGTTGTCAATCCCTTCCGGGGTACGACGCCTCAAGATAGGCAAGCGGACGTGAGGTAAATTGTAGTAGATTGATAGATCGAATGCCAAATAAAATAAATAAAGATAAAATGCAGCAAGGTATTTTTGTATTTTTTTGGTTTAATAGATCTGAACAAAAATGCAAAGGAAAAGTAGATCGCAAGGCAAATATATGAGAAAGAAGACCCGGGGGCCGTAGGTTTCACTAGTGGCTTCTCTCGAGAAAAAATAGCAACCGGTGGGTAAACAAATTATTGTTGGGCAATTGATAGAACTTCGAATAATTATGACGATATCCAGGCAATGATCATTACATAGGCATCACGTCCAAGATTAGTAGACCGACTCCTGCCTGCATCTACTACTATTACTCCACACATCGACTGCTATCCAACATGCATCTAGTGTATCAAGTTCATGGGAAAACGGAGTAATGCAATAAGAACAATGACATGATGTAGACAAGATCCGTTTATCTATATGGCGGTAGATATAGATCTTGTCTTTTTATCCTTAATAGAAATGATACATACATGTCGGTTCCCTTTCTGTCACTGGGATCAAGCACCGTAAGATCGAACCCACTACCGGGCACCTCTTCCCATTGCAAGATAAATAGATCAAGTTGGCCAAACAAAACCCAAATATCGGAGAAGAAATACGAGGCTATAAGAGATCATGCATATAAGAGATCAAAGAAACTCAAATAACTTTCATGGATATAAATAGATATAACTGATCATAAACTCGAAGTTCATCAGATCCCAACAAACACACCGCAAAAGAGTTACATCATATGGATCTCCAAGAGACCATTGTATTGAGAATTCAGCAAGAGAGAGAAAGCCATCTAGCTACTAACTACGGACCTGAAGGTCTACAAAGAACTACTCACGCATCATCGGAGAGGCACCAATGGAGGTGGTGAACCCCATCCGAGATGGTGTCTAGATTGGATCTGGTGGTTCTGGACTCTATGGCGGCTGGATGAATATTTCGTCGACTCCCCTAGGGTTATGGTATTTTTGGGGTATTTATAGAGCAAAGAGGTAGTCCGGGGGGCACCCGAGGTGAGCACAACCCACCAGGGCGCGCCTGGGCCTCCTGGCGTGCCCTGGTGGGTTGTGCCTTCATACGTCTCCGATGTATCTACTTTTCCAAACATTTTTGCCCTTGTTTTGGACTCTAACTTGCATGATTTGAATGGAACTAACCCGGACTGACGCTGTTTTCAGCAGAATTGCCATGGTGTTATTTTTGTGCAGAAATAAAAGTTCTCAGAATGACCTGAAAATCAACGGAGACTATTTTTGGAATATATAAAAAATACTAGAAGAAAGATCCACGTCAGGGGGCCCACACCCTGTCCACGAGGCTGGGGGCGCGACCTACCCCCCTGGGCGCGCCCCCTGCCTCGGGGGCCCCCTGACGCTCTACCGACCTCAACTCCAACTCCATATATTCACTTTCAGGGAGAAAAAAAATCAGAGAGAAGGATTCATCGCGTTTTACGATATGGAGCCGCCGCCAAGCCCTAAACTCTCTCGGGAGGGCTGATCCGGAGTCCGTTCGGGGCTCCGGAGAGGGGAATCCGTCGCCCATCACCAATTTCATGATGCTCACCGCCGTGCGTGAGTAATTCCATCGTAGGCTTGCTAGATGGTGATGGGTTGGATGAGATTTATCATGTAATCGAGTTAGTTTTGTTAGGGTTTGATCCCTAATATCCACTATGTTCTAAGATTGATGTTGCTATGACTTTGCAATGCTTAATGCTTGTCACTAGGGCCCGAGTGCCATGATTTCAGATCTGAACCTATTATGTTTTCATCAATATATGAGAGTTCTTGATCCTATCTTGCAAGTCTATAGTCACCTATTATGTGTTATGATCCATTAACCCCGGAGTGACAATAATCGGGATACTTACGGGTGATGACCGTAGTTTGAGGAGTTCATGTATTCATTATGTGTTAAAGCTTTGGTCCAGTACTCTATTAAAAGGAGGCCTTAATATCCCTTAGTTTCCAATAGGACCCCGCTGCCACGGGAGGGTAGGACAAAAGATGTCATGCAAGTTCTTTCCCATAAGCACGTATGACTATATTCGGAATACATGCCTACATTACATTGATGAATTGGAGCTAGTTCTGTGTCACCCTATGTTATGACTGTTACATGATAGATCGCATCTGGCATAATTCTCCATCACCGATCCAATGCCTACGAGCTTTTCATATATTGTTCTTCGCTTATTTACTTTTTCGTTGCTACTGTTACAATCACTACAAAACCCAAAAATATTACTTTTGCTACCGTTATTTTTGCTATCATTACAATAACTATCATATTACTTTGCTACTAAATACCTTGCTGCAAATATTAAGTTTCCAGGTGTGGTTGAATTGACAACTCAGCTGCTAATACTTGAGAATATTTTTTGGCTCCCCTTGTGTCGAATCAATAAATTTGGGTTGAATACTCTACCCTCGAAAACTGTTGCGATCCCCTATACTTGTGGGTTATCAAGAACATTTTCTGGCACCGTTGCCGGGGAGCATAGCTCTATTCTTTGAGTCACTTGGGATTTATATCTGCTTATCATTATGAAGAACTTGAAAGATCAAAGAACCAAGATTTTTCCCTCAACTATGAGGGGACATAAGGAACTGCCATCTAGCTCTGCACTTGATTCACCTTCTGTTTTGAGTAAACTTGCGACACCTAAACCTGCTTCTCCTATTAATTCTGATATGTCGCATGTTATAGATGATGCTACTTCTGCTTTGCATGATACTTATCATGAAACTACTTCTATGCTTGATACTACTGTGCCACTAGGTGAATTTCTTGATGAACAACTTGCTAGGGCTAGAGAGAATGAAATTATTGAAACTTATAATATTGATGAAAGTGATGATGAAGATTCTCCCCCCTAGATATGAATTGCCTATTATTCCAGAGGGTTATGTTATGGATGAAGAAACTGCTAGAGACTTTCTTGCCTGCAATGATAGATCTGTTCTTAAGAAATTATTAGCTAAGCTTAAAGAAAAATCTCTGAATGCTAGAATGAAATATGATCCTGCTTATGCTACTTCACCTATCTTTATTACTGATAAGGATTATGATTTATCTGTCGATCCTCAGTTAATTACTTTGGTTGAGTTTGATCATTTTATGCCTATGAATCTAAAACTGTTGTGGCACATCTTACTAAATTAAATGATATAGCTACCCTGTTCACTAATGATGAGAAAACTCGCTATTATTATATCCTTAAATTATTTCCGTTCTCATTAAAGGGTGATGCTAAGATATCATTTAATTCTCTTGATCCTGGTTGTGTGCGTAGTCCCCAGGATATGATTTACTACTTCTCTGCTAAATATTTCCCCGCTCATAAGAAACAAGCTTCTTTAAGGAAAATATATAATTTTGTGCAAATTGAAGAAGAGAGTCTCCCACAAGCTTGGGGGAGGCTTCTCCAATTACTTAATGCTTTTCCTGATCATCCTCTCAAGAAAAATGAAATACTTGATATCTTTTATAATGGACTAACCGATGCTTCCAGAGATTACCTGGACAGTTGTGCTGGTTGTGTTTTCAGGGAAAGAACAGTTGATCAAGCTGAATTGCTATTGAATAATATGTTGACTAATGAAAATAATTGGACACTTCCTGAACCAACTCCTAAACCAACAACGAAGAAAAGGGGTATTCTATTTCTCAGTCCTGAAGATATGCAAGAGGCAAAGAAATCTATGAAAGAAAAAGGTATAAAAGCTGACGATGTTAAGAATTTACCTCCTGTTGAAGATATACATGGTCTTAATTCATCACCTATTGAAGAAACACATGGTCTTGATAACCCGAGACAGGTAGTAAAGGTAAACTCTCTCTATAGATATGATAAAGCTGAAATCCCTCCTGCTAAGTTTGCTAGCCAATGTTTGGATGAATCTGATAACTTTATGGTTAAGCAAGAAGATTTTAGTGCTTATGTTGGTAGACAATTGAAACATAATGCTTGCATGATTGAACACTTGAGTGATTATATGGCTAGTGTTAAAGGTGAACTTAAACTTATTAGTAAACATGCTTCTATGGTTACCACTCAACTAGAACAAGTACTTAAAGCTCAGAATGATTTGCTCAATGAATTGAATAGTAAAAAGAATGATAATGTTGTTAGAGTTATGACTAAAGGTGGTAAAATGAATCAGGAACCTTTGTATCCAGAAGGCCACCCTAAGAGAATTGAGCAAGATTCTCAGAGAGATAATATAGATGTACCTAGTCCTTCTAAAAGGAAGAAAAAGAAAAATGATAGGACTTTGCATGCTTCTAGTGAACCTGTTGTAGACACACCTGAGAATCCTAATGATATTTCTATTTCTGATGCTGAAACACAATCTAGAAATGAACATGAACCTAGTGATAATGTTAATGATGATGTTCACGTTGATGCTCAACCTAGTAATGATAATGATGTAGAGATTGAACCTCCTATTGATCTTGATAACCCACAATCAAAGAATCAACATTATGATAAGAGAGACTTTATTTCTAGGAAGCAGGGTAAAGAAAGAGAGCCATGGGTTCAGAAACCAATGCCTTTTCCTCCTAAACCATCCAAGAAAAAGGATGATGAGGATTCTGAGCGCTTTGCTGAAATGATTAGACTTATATTTTTGCGTATGCGTTTGACCGATATGCTTAAAATGAATCGTTATGCTAAGTACATGAAAGATATTGTTACTAACAAAAGAAAGATACCGGAAGCTGAAATTTCCACCATGCTTTCTAATTATACTTTTAAGGGTGGAATACCAAAGAAACTTGGAGATCTAGGAGTACCAACTATACCATGCTCCATTAAAAGAAACTATGTTAAAACTGCTGTATGTGATCTTGGAGCCAGTGTTAATATTATGCGTCTCTCTTTATATCGTAGACTTGATTTGAATAAGTTGACACCTACTGAAATATCATTGCAAATGGCTGACAAATCAACTGCTATACCTGTCGGTATTTGTGAGGATGTGCCTGTTGTGGTTGCAAACGTTACTATTTTAACGGACTTTGTTATTCTTGATATTCCCAAGGACGATAGTATGTCTATTATTCTTGGAAGACCCTTTTTGAATACTGCAGGGGCTGTTATTGATTGCACCAAAGGCAATGTCACTTTTCATGTTAATGGTAATGAGCATACGGTACACTTCCCGAGGAAACAACCTCAAGTCCACAGTATCAATTTTATTGGAAAAATTTCAACAATCACTATTGGAGGTTTTAAATTTCCTCTTCCTACTGTCAAGAAGAAATATGATATTCTTATTGTTGGGGACATGCATATCCCCATTGAGGTAACCTAGTGTTATTCAAAAATTCTCTGGTTTCATGTTATTCGAAATGAGTTTGTTAACAAGACCCGATCAACCTTGTTAGTGGATTCCTTTTGATGAGCATGTGATGGATGCATTTAGAAAACACAACTCTCTGTACCCTCCTTTTACTTTCTGTTATTTTATATTAAATAAAGCAAAGTTAGTATTTTTCTGTCTGTTTTCTGAATTATCCATGCAATGAAAAATACCCCGAAAATAAAAGTTCTCCAAATGCCCTGAAAATTAAATATAATTTTTTTCTAGAATATTTGAGAATATCTGGCACTGAGAACACAGCAGTGGAGCAAGCACCTGGCCACGAGGGTCCAGGGCGCGCCCACCCCCTGGGTGCGCCCCTGCCTCATGGGCCCATGGTGGCTCCCCTCCACTTATTCCAGCCACCACACACTCCTTCTTCCTCCCAAAAAAATCACTAACCAGCTCAAGCACGAGTTCTAGCTCATCTTGCTGCCATTTTTGATCTCCTAGCTCAAAGCTCCACTCACAAAGCTGCTTTGGGCGATTGTTGTTTGGTATGTGACTCCTCCAATGGTCCAATTAGTTTTTGTTCTAGTGCTTTATTCATTGCAAATTTTTGTTGCTTAGGTGACCGTGTTCTTGAGCTTGCATGTCAAATTTATGTGGTCCAAAGTAGTTTTAATGCATGATATTGCCTCTAGGCACTTGTAGGAGTAGTTGCTATCAATTTTTTTGAGTTTGGTTTACTTTTATTTTGAGTTGCTAAAAATTTCAGAAAAAGATGAAGATATTTTTGAGGGGCTCATCGAGCCGAAGCTCGAAGATAAACAAAGTGAAGAGAACAAGAAGCCCAAGTATAATCTCCCTCGCACCATGGAGGTTCGGTCGTGTGAATGGCCTTATGATGATTTCTTGAGAGCAGCCGGGATTTATGATGATTTCTATGAGTTGGCTGAGAATGTAGGCCTCGCCGCCTTCCTCCATGACCAACGCGAATAGTATCTCTTACTCACCAATATGTTTGTGCAAAACTTTCATTTCCATGCTAGGAGCTCACCACCTTTGGTGGAATTTTATTTATATGATGAGCATAAGGAGATGTCACTTCGTGATTTTTGTCGGGTTTGTTTGATCCCTTTTGAGGGCAGTGTAGAGGAACCACATCGTGACGATGTGGAAGGGTTTATTGATACAATTGTTGTAGGGGAAACGAGGAAGGTTTCCGATGCAAGAATTACTAGAATACATTTTCCTATTTTATGTTACTTTACAATATTTGCTAGTAGATGCTTAATTGGTCGCGAAAACTGTGGCAACCTTAGTGCCCCTGATATTGTTATTTTGTGCCATGCCTTGTTCTGTGATGACACATTTAGTATGGGCACTATTGTTCCAAAGCGGTTAAATCTTAACCGTACTAAGGGCCCCATCCTTGGAGGCATCTTCGCCTCGCGCTCGCTGCACACTTTAACATACCTATTAGGCATTATGAGAAAGAAGAAAAGTTGCTGCCTCCTGTTTTTCTAGACTATAAGAGTATGGTAGCACATGATTTTATTGTTAAGAATAAGGAAAAGATGCTTAAGTACAAGCTGATATTTGATAAAAATCACCCTGAGACTATTACTTTGCCTGCTCCTTCCTTGTTGGACTTATCTGCACGCAAGTACCTTGTTCCGCCGGAGGCCATTTACGCCTACCGAAACCCCACATCAGCTATAGAGATAGAGACGGAACCACAATTTGATCCTCACCGGCAGTATGTTTATCAGTGGAATCTGGAAGAGATCGCCAACAAGTGGCACCAGGGGGATCCTTTTCAGTATGAACCCAGCTATAACTTTGGATATCCACCAGGCCAGCCGTGGCGATAGACCAACTTAGGCCAAAAGCCTAAGCTAGGGAGAGTACATATCTCTCACTGACATTACATTCCTGTTCACACACTCATGCTAGTTGTCGGTGCTCATACTTTTTCATTGTAATATCCATGCTAGTTTATTTCCCTTTTTATGCTTTCTTCTTGTGTGTTTGAAAAACCTTAAGAAAAAACAAAAAAAATAGTTTTAGCTTTTAGTTAGTTTACTTTCCATGCCTGTAGTAGTAATTAAAAAGAAAACCCCAAAACATTTCTTGTTCTTCTTTTGCCTGTAGGGAGCTTTCCCGTGTAAATAGCTTTATTTCTTTTCTTGTTCTTTGGGGGTTGAGAGGAGAAGACCATAATGAAAATGTTAAGTGGCTCTCATATGCACTATTGTCGATCTAACAAAGAGCCCATATTACCTTGTCTTCTCTCTTGAATTGAATGCTTGCAGATTCCAGCTTAGTCCAATGCACGTGCACTATTATTATTATCCACACTATTCGGTCGTGCAAGTGAAAGGAAATAATGATGATTATATGATGAACTTATTGAGATGAGAAAAGCTGGTAGGAAGTCAACCTCTCTTGTTTTTGTAAATATGATTAGTTCATCATTCCTGATTCAGCCTATTATGAAAGAAACATATTTGCAATGACAATTAGAGATTGTAGTTGCTTATTCCATGCTTAATTAGCTAGGAGTTTATAATGGTTTACCTTGCGTGCCAACATGCTATTAAAATGGTTGTGATGTGGTATGATAGGGTGGTATCCTCTTTTGAATGATTCGAGTGGCTTGACTTGGCACATGTTCACGCATGTAGTTGAAACAAGATCAACATAGCCTCTACGATATTTATGTTCATGGTGCATTATATCCTACTCATGCTTTCATTCGGTGTTGACTAATTTTAATGCATGTTCATGACTGTTGTCGCTCTCTAGCTGTCGCTTCCCAGTCTTTTTCTAGCCTTCACTTGTACTAAGCGGGAATACTACTTGTGCATCCAATTCCATAAACCCCAAAGTTGTTCCATATGAGTCCACCATACCTACCTATATACGGTATCTACATGCCGTTCCAAGTAAATTTGTATGTGCCAAACTCTAAACCTTCAAATAAACATTATGTTTTGTATGCTCGAATAGCTCATGTATCAACTAGGGTTGTCTGTATCTTCCATGCTAGGCGGGTTATTCTCAAGAGGAGTGGACTCCGCTCCTCACTCACGAGAAAATGGCTGGTCACCGGGATGCCCAGTCCCATGCCTTATGCAAATCAAGTCAAAATAACTACAAACAAAACTCCCCCGGGACTCTTGTTAGTTGGAGGCACTCGTTGTTTCGAGCAAGCAATGGATTGATGCTTGTTGGTGGAGGGGGAGTATAAACTTTACCATTCTGTTTGGGAACCGCCTATAATGTGTGTAGCATGGAAGATATCGAGATCTCTCGGTTGTTTTGTTGACAATGAAAGTATACCGCTCAAAATATTATTCATATCTATTTCAAAACCGAGCTCTGGCACCTCTACAAATTCCTGCTTCCCTTTGCGAAGGGCTTATCCATTTACTTTTATGTTGAGTCATCATCCTCTTATTAAAAAGCACCAGTTGGAGAGCACCGTTGTCATTTGCATCCATTACTGTTAGTTTACATTGAGTATGACTTGACTGGATCTCTTTTAACATGAATTACAATGTCTAGTCAGTCCTTGATCTTTAAAGGTGCTCTGCATTTATGTTTTGCGGTCTCAGAAAGGGCTAGCGAGATACCATCTTGTCATATCATATCATGATTATTTTGAGGAAGTGTTGTCATCCGAGATTTATTATTATTGCTCGCTAGTTGATTATGCCATTAATATGAGTAAACATGAGACCTAAATGTTATTGTGAATATGGTTAGTTCATAATCTTTGCTGAAAACCTGAATGTTGGCTTTACATATTTACAACAGCAAGAGCAAATAGAGTTTGTAAAAGTTTTTCTTTATCACTTTCAGTTTATCAACTGAATTGCTTGAGGACAAGCAAAGGTTTAAGCTTGGGGGAGTTGATACGTCTCCATCGTATCTACTTTTCCAAACACTTTTGCCCTTGTTTTGGACTCTAACTTGCATGATTTGAATGGAACTAACCCGGACTAACGTTGTTTTCAGCAGAATTGCCATGGTGTTATTTTTGTGCAGAAATAAAGTTCTCGGGATGACCTGAAAATCAACGGAGATTATTTTGGAATGTATAAAAAATACTGGAAGAAAGATCCACGTCAGGGGCCCACACCCTGTCCATGAGGGTGGGGGCGCCCTACCCCCCTGGGCGTGCCCCCCTGCCTCATGGGCCCCCTGATGCTCCACCGACCTCAACTCCAACTCCATATATTCACTTTCAGGGAGAAAAAAAATCAGAGAGAAGGATTCATCGCGTTTTACGATACGGAGCCGCCGCCAAGCCCTAAACTCTCTCAGGAAGGCTGATCTCGAGTCCGTTCGTGGCTCCGGAGAGGGGAATCCGTCACCATCGTCATCATCAACCTTCCTCCATCACCAATTTCATGATGCTCACCGCTGTGTGTGAGCAATTCCATCGTAGGCTTGCTGGACGGTGATGGGTTGGATGAGATTTATCTTGTAATCGAGTTAGTTTTGTTAGGGTTTGATCCCTAGTATCCACTATGTTCTGAGATTGATGTTGCTATGACTTTGCTATGCTTAATGCTTGTCACTAGGGCCCGAGTGCCATCATTTCACATCTGAACCTATTATGTTTTCATCAATATATGAGAGTTCTTGATCCTATGTTGCAAGTCTATAGTCACCTATTATGTGTTATGATCCGTTAACCCCGAAGTGACAATAATCGGGATACTTACCGGTGATTACTGTAGTTTGAGGAGTTCATGTATTCACTATGTGTTAATGCTTTGGTCCGGTACTCTATTAAAAGGAGGCCTTAATATCCCTTAGTTTCCAATAGGACCCCGTTGCCACGGGAGGGTAGGACAAAAGATGTCATGCAAGTTCTTTTCCATAAGCACGTATGACTATATTCGGAATACATGCCTACATTACATTGATGAATTGGAGCTAGTTCTGTGTCACCCTATGTTATGATTGTTACATGATCGATCGCATCCGGCATAATTCTCCATCACCGATCCAATGCCTACGAGCTTTTCATATATTGTTCTTGGTTATTTACTTTTTCGTTTCTACTGTTACAATCACTACAAAACCCAAAAATATTACTTTTTCTACCGTTATTTTTGCTATCATTACCACTACTATCATATTACTTTGCTACTAAATACCTTGCTGCAGATATTAAGTTTGCAGGTGTGGTTGAATTGACAACTCAGCTGCTAAAACTTGAGAATATTCTTTGGCTCCCCTTGTGCCGAATCAATAAATTTGGGTTGAATACTCTACCCTTGAAAACAGTTGTGATCCCCTATACTTGTGGGTTATCATGCCTCCCTCAGTGCACCCCCTAGGTGCAACCAGGGCCCATTGCCTTCCTTCTAGCCCATAAAAAATCTCCATAAAGTTTCGTGGCATTTGGACTCAATTTGATATTGATTTTCTGCAATGTAAAAACATGGAAAAAACAGCAACAGGCACTTGGCACTATGTCAATAGGTTAGTCCCAAAAAATGATATAAAATGGCTATAAAATGATTATAAAACATCCAAGATTGATAATAAAACAGAATGGAACAATAAAAAATTATAGATACGTTGGAGACGTATCAGCATCCCCAAGCTTAACTCCTACTCGTCCTTGAGTTGGTATGTGATAAAAATAGAACTTTTGATGTGGAGTGTTGTTCATCAAGTCATATCATATTATTTTCTTTATATCATGGACATTTGGACTTTTATGTGATTCAAAGCAATAGTCTGGTTTTGATATAGTAATTTAGATACTCAAGCATATCAACAAGCAACCATGTCTTTCGAAATATTAATGCTAAAACAAGTTATCCCAAGCCCATCATGCTCAAACATTGATCCATTCATGAAACACACTCGAATATTAACTACACCCAATACTTGAGCACGATCATATTGCCTCCTAGTTGGTGCTTTTATGAGATAAGATGGAGACTCAAATTTCAAAATAAAAATTGCATAAAGTAAAAGATAGGCCCTTCGCAGAGGGAAGTAGGGATTTGTACAGGTGCCAGAGCTGAAAGCGAAAAATTTGAGATAAAAACATTTTGAGAGGTGTATCCATCCAACCAACGAAAATGACTTAGACTTCCCAATACTTTCCATGCATAGATATATCATAGGCGGTTCCCGAATAGAAAATTAAGTTTATTCCTTTTTCCACCATAACTTTCACTTTCCATGGCTAATCGTATCCACGGGTGCCTTCCATACCAACACTTTCCAAGGAATTTATTATTTGACAACATAAAGTAAATTCATTTATTTTTGCATTTCGGGACTGGGCATCCCTAATACCTTTGCCTTACTCTCGTGCAATGACAAGTGAATAAACACTCATCTTGAGAATAACCCATCTAGCATGGAAAATATTAGCCACCCCTCAACGATCCACGAGCGAAACAACCACACAAAAGAGAAGTTTATTTTGAAAATTAGAGATGGCACATGCAAATTTGCTTAGAACGGCAAAAGAATACCGCATATAGGTAGATATAGTGGACTCATGTGACAAAACTGGTTTAAAGGATTTTGGATGCACAAATAGTGATCATACATTCATACTTAGTGCAAAATGAAGGCTAGCAAAAAGATTGAGAAGCGACCAACCAAGAAACAAATAATCTCATAAGCAAGCATTAAGCATAATTAACACCGAATAATGCACCACAAGTAGGATATAATTTTCATTGCATGATTATTGACTTTCGTGCATGCATAGGGAATCACAAACCTTAACACCAATATTCTTACTAGAGCACAATTACTCATCAACATAACTCACATATCACATCATCATATCTCCAAACTATTACTAAGAATCAAGTTTATTTTGTTCAAGGATCTTCATGACATTTTCGTTTACTTCATCCGTCTTGGATATCTATCACTTTGGGACTAGTTTTCATGTGTTGATTTTCATAAGCTCAAACAAATATAAGTGAAGATCATGAGCATAACAAATTTTCTTTCTCTCAAAATAATTTAAGTGAAGCAAGAGAGAATTTCTTAAAAAAAATTACTAACTATCAAATAAATCTAAGTGAAGAAAGAGATCATTTCTTCAAAAATAACAAAGCACACCATGCTAAAAAAGATATAAGTGAAGCACTAGAGCAAGTCCTAGCTCATAAAAATTTAAGTGAAGCATAGAGAGCAATTCTAACAAGTCATGACATAATTTTGGCTCTCTCAAATAGGTGTGTCCAGCAAGGATTGATGACTTAAAACACAAAATAAAACAATCAAAGACACATATCATACAAGACGCTCCAAGCAAAACACATATCATGTGATGAATAAAAATATAGACTCGAGTAAAATACCGATAGTTGTTGGAAGAAAGGGGGGATGCCACTCGGGGGCATCCCCAAGCTTAGTTGGTTGCTCATTCTTAGATAATAGCTTGGGATTCTGGGGCATTCCCAAGCTTAGACTCTTACATCCTTCCTTCATCCATCGTAAGATAACCCAAAACTTGAAAACTTTAATCACACAAAACTCAACAAAGCCTTTGTGAGATCCGTTAGTATAAGAATAATAAATCACTACTATAAGTGATGTATCAAGCCAATTCATATTTTGTTTTTGTATTATATCTACTGTATTCCAAAATTTTCTATGGCAAAAACTCATCAAAGAAAACCATAGAGCCATCAAAATAAGCACACAACACAAAGAAAACAGAATCTGTCAAACCAGAATAGTCTATAGAAATATGACAATTTCAAATACTATGTAATTCAAAAAACTCTGAACAATTAGGACAACCTGAGAAATTTGTATATTTATATACCTCAATTGGAATGGCTATTTTATCGCTCTCTGGTAAAAAATTAAAATTAATTTTGTGAGCGTAAAAGTTTCTGTCTTTTTCAGCAAGATCAAACAACTATTGCCCAAGAACATCCTAAAGGCTTTACTTGGCACAAACACTAATTAAAACACAAAAAACACAATCATAACAGTAGCATAATTGTGCAGACACACAAGAACAGGAAGCAAAAAGCAAAAATGAATTTTATTCATTGGGTTGCATCCCAACAAGCGCTATAGTTTTATGCCCTTGGCTAGGCATAAAGCAAGGATCAAAGTTTTGTCATCTTTGGTTCGAGATCCATAAGATGGCCTCATGATTGATTCATAGGGTGGCTTAATTCTAGTTATAGGAAAGTGTTCCTAACCCTTCCTCAAAGGAAATTGGAACCTAATATTGCCTTCTTTCATATCAATCACGGCACCGATAGTGCGTAAAAATGGTCTACCAAGAATAATTGGACAAGACGGATTGCAATCAATATCAAGAACAATAAAATCTATGGGCACATAATTCCTATTTGCAAGAATAAGAACATCATTAATTCTTCCCATAGGCTTTTTAATAGTAGAATCCGCCAAGTGCAAATTCAAGGAACATTTTTCAAGATTGGTAAGACCAAGCACGTCACATAAAGATTTCAGAATTGTAGAAACACTAGCACCCAAGACACACAAAGCAAAACATTCATAATTTTTAATATTGACTTTGATAGTAGGTTCCCACTCATCATACAATTTTCTAGGAATTGAAACTTCTAATTCCAATTTGTCTTCAAGAGCTTTCATCAAAACATCAACAATACGTTAAGTAAAAGCTTTGTTTTGTTCATAAGCATGGGTGAATTCATCATGGATTACAACAAACAAATACAATCAACCAAAGAGCAATTATCATAATTAAAGTCTTTGTAATCCAAAAGAGTGGGTGCATCACTAGCTAAAGTTTTTACCTCTCCGAACCCACTTTCATCATTTTTCTCAACAAGATTTTCACCCTCCGAAATATTGGGACACCTTCTACCTAAAGTTGACTCTTCTCCAGTCCCTTTTTCATCATTCTTAACTTTACTAAACAAGGAATCAATAGAAGAAACACCAATCATTTTAAGATCTTCATCATCTTTGCAAGAATAATCACTAGAAAAAGCTTTTTCTAAAAATTCTCTTTTAGCTCTAAGCATAGCAGTGATGACCCACAAGTATAGGGGATCTATCATAGTCCGTTTGATAAGTAAGAGTGTCGAACCCAACGAGGAGCAGAAGGAAATGATAAGCGGTTTTCAGCAAGGTATTCTCTGCAAGCACTGAAATTATAGGTAACAAATAGTTTTGTGATAAGATAATTGGTAATGAGCAACAAGTAACAAAAGTAAATAAAGTGCAGCAAGGTGGCCCAATCCTTTTTGTAGCAAAGGACAAGCCTGGACAAACTCTTATATAAAGAAAAGCGCTCCCGAGGACACATGGGAATTATCGCCAAGCTAGTTTTCATCACGTTCATATGATTCACATTCGGTACTTTGATAATTTGGTATGTGGGTGGACCGGTGCTTGGGTACTGCCCTTACTTGGACAAGCATCCCACTTATGATTAACCTCTATTGCAAGCATCCACAACTACAACAAAAGTATTAAGGTAAACCTAACCATAGCATGAAACATATGGATCCAAATCAGCCCCTTACAAAGCAACGCATAAACTAGGGGTTAAGCTTCTGTCACTCTAGCAACCCATCATCTACTTATTACTTCCCAATGCCTTCCTCTAGGCCCAAATAATGGTGAAGTGTCATGTAGTCGACGTTCACATAACACCACTAGAGGAGAGACAACATACATCCCATCAAAATATCGAACGAATACCAAATTCACATGACTACTAATAGCAAGACTTCTCCCATGTCCTCAGGAACAAACGTAACTACTCACAAAGCATATTCATGTTCATAATTAGAGGGGTATTAATATGCATATAGGATCTGAACATATGATCTTCCACCAAATAAACCAACTAGCATCAACTACAAGGAGTAATCAACACTACTAGCAACCCACAGGTACCAATCCCAGACTTGGAGACAAGAATTGGATACAAGTGATGAACTAGGGTTTGAGAGGAAATGGTGCTGGTGAAGATGTTGATGGAGATTGACCCCCTCCCGATGAGAGGATCGTTGGTGATGACGATGGTGATGATTTCCCCCTCCCGGAGGGAAGTTTCCCCGGCAGAATAGCTCCGCCGGAGCCCTAGATTGATTCCACCAAGGTTCCACCTCGTGGCGGCGGAGTCTCGTCCCGAAAGCTGGCTTATGATTTTTTTCCTCATCGAAAGACTCCATATAGCAGAAGATGGGCATCGGAGGGCCACTAGGGGGCCCACGAGGTAGGGGGCGCGCCCAGTGGGGTAGGACGTGCCCCCACCCTCGTGGGCAGGGTGTGGCCCCCCTGGTGAACTTCTTGCACTCAGGATTTTTTATATATTCTGAAAATGACTTCCATGAAGTTTCAGGACTTTTGGAGCTGTGCAGAATAGGTCTCTAATATTTGCTCCTTTTCCAACCCAGAATCCCAGCTGCCGGCATTCTCCCTCTTTATGTAAACCTTGTACAATAAGAGAGAATAGGCATAAGTATTGTGACATAATGTGTAATAACAGCCCATAATGCAATAAATATCGATATAAAAGCATGATGCAAAATGGACGTATCAACTCCCCCAAGCTTAGACCTTGCTTGTCCTCAAGCGAAAGCCGAAATCGGAAAATATGTCCACATGTTTAGAGATAGAGGTGTCGATAAAAATAAAATACGGACATGAGGGCATCATGATCATTCTTAGAACAACAACTTATATAATTCTTTTCATATGATCTCTTATGCTAGAGTAACAATTCAATCATAATTTCAAGTATGAATCGTAAACTTCATTGAAAACTAACAAACTATAATCTCAGTCATTGGAGCAATTGCAATTTATCATAACATAGGAAAGAGTCAATATAAGAGCTTTTCAGCAAGTCCACATAATCAACTATCATATAGTCTTTCACAATTGCTAACACTCACGCAATACTTGTGGGTATGGAGTTTTAATCGGACACAGAGAAAGATAGGGGCTTATAGTTTTGCCTCCCAACGTTTTACCTCAAGGGTAATGTCAACAATAATAGTTCATGAAAACTCACATCCAATTAGCCATACATACCAGGATCTTTCCAACATGTTGTGCTTGGCAAAGGATAAAATGTAAAAAGGAAGGGTGAAGATCACCATGACTCTTATGCAAGGTGTCGGTGTACTAGAGTAGGGGTACCCTAGTATCCTGAACTTGTGCACGGGCAGTCGCAGCATCCCGCGGCAAGGCTTGCCGGGTGACCGCCAAGGTCCTCCGTGGTTCCTTTGGAGCCATTCAAGAACAAAGTATCCAAACCAAGACACCACAAGACCCCAGCAAGAGGAGCTTGCCGGGAAGGCCAACCAAGGCAAGGCGCTTAAGGAGACAAGACCCCGGCAAGAGGAGCTTGCCGGGAAGGCCACCCAAGGCATCTCAAGGAACTTGCCGCGGCGTGCCTCGCATCCCGGCAAGGCCCGGTGAGCGACAAGCTCCCGGACGCGACAAGACAATGACCGCGGCAAGGCGCTTGCCGCGGCAAGCCACCACTCTGTGCCCGCGCTCCAGCACATCCACCAACGTGTCGCTCTGGGACCCTTCCAGGCATGCGTGGCGGGAGGCTGTGCAGCCAGCGGTGCGCAGTGGCAAGCGGCGCTGACAAGATTGCCATCGTGGCGAGCGGTGGCGTCCCTGACGGTCCCTTTTGCACTGTTTAGGCGACACAGACGGGCATTTAATGCCCTTGTCCCCTGCCGTCAGGGTTAGGTATGATACACTGTAGCAGGTAGCTATACCTACCGCAACACCTTTCCATTTTTACCCTTTGTCTCCGTTGCCACCTGTCGATGACCCCTTGAGCATATAAAAGGAGGCCCATGTGCAATGTAGGGGGGGGGGTTCGGAAAACAGAGAACACTCAGGCTCGGTCTCGTTAGCCGCTGGTGTGTACTGTAGCACTCCGCGCTCCCGAGCAAGAACTCAATACAAACCACAAAGCAGGAGTAGGGTTTTACGCATCCGTGCGGCCCGAACCTGGGTAAACTGCTCGTGTGCTTCACCTCGATCCGCTCTTCGTGCGACCTCTGCCCCCGCCGAACCGAAAGGGACTCGGTCCGCCGGTCCCATAGGTGTTCGTGGATTAGTCATCCGACATCGTTGGCGCGCCAGGTAGGGGGCGTCGAGGTTGTGTGAACCAGATCCGGCGTTCGCACGAGCTAGATCTTCATTATCTTCATCGACATGTCACCGAAGAAGAAGGCTTCGGAGGCAGCTGCTCCGTCCGCGCCGAGCCCACCACCGTCGGAGCAAACGGCTGGTGGGGCAGACGCCGGCGGAAGAACGGGCGTCGATGGAGGAGCTCACGGTGCTGCCAGGTCCAAGGACAAGGCTGCGCTGCCCATCGGCGGCGTAGCCGGCTCCCACAACTACCGGGCGCACTCCAAGACCTCGGCGTCCGTACATGCACCGCGCCCATCTCAGGAGGCGCGGGACCGACAGTGTTATGGTACTCACGATACCATGCGTTTGCTGGACCAAGATCGAGCTGGTGGATCTCGGAGTGCTCAAGACCAGCATGCACGCCAACATGCTGGCACGAGCGAGGCACGGTCGCCTGGACGGGATACTGCTCCTTCTAACATAGTTAGAAGTCTGAGCATATCCCACTCCTCCCACCGTTCGCCACCGCCACCCGCCACTGCAGCAGAAGCTTTAGCGCGAGCTCAACTGCTCCTGGACTACCCTCCAACGGCAGACAAGATCGACGACTGGAGGGCCACCATTCAGAGTCTCATCGGCTTCGCCAACGGCGACACTCAACAGTCGAGCACGTCGCAGCCGCGGCAAGCCAGCCAGGCACGAGCCGGTGGCGACAAGACCGGTGGCGGTGCAACCACTGTGCACTCTTCGCCCCGAAGGCCAAGATTGCCGACTCACCGGATCCACCTCGACAGCAACTCCACCGCGTCATCAGATCCACGAGCTCGTCGCGATCAGCGCCAAGTTCTTCATGAACGACAGCAAGAAGACGCTCGTACACGCATCGAGCACCGAAGAGAAACGCAATGTCAATCAGACCAGCGCGCTGGGCCCTCTGTTGACATGCATGCGCCAAGGGAACCAGGCGACTTGCCATACGCGGTAGGTTGCCCTGCGTTTACTTGTGAGCTGCGGCAAGTCCAGTGGCCCAGCATGAAGAATTTCAAGCCAGACGTACCAGAGAAGTACGACGGCAAGTCGCATCCATCGGAGTTCCTCAGCATCTACACCATCGCGGTGCAGGCTGCCGGGGGGCGGGACGACAAGATCCTTGCCAACTACTTCCCGCTGGTGCTCAAGCCCAATGTCAGGTCCTGGCTCATGCACTTGCCGGACAACTCCATATCCACCTGGGCGGACCTATGCCATCAGTTTGTCGGCGCCTTTATAGGCGGCCACAAACCCCATGGCCAAGAGAGTGACCTTCATCTGCTCGCCCAGAAGGAAGGAGAGCCCCTGCGCAAATACATTCAGAGATTCAGCCGTGTACAGCACAACATCCCAGATGTCCACCCTGCCGCGGTCATCGGCGCGTTCCATCAAAACGTGTGTAACCGCAGGGTGCGGGAGGAGATGGCGATGTGCAAGATCAGAGACGTCAGTGAGCTGTATGCCCTGGCCGACAAGTGTGCACGTGCTGAGGAAGGGAGGAAACTCCCCGGAGAGAATACAGGAGCAGGAGGATCTGACAGCGAGGATGCTGCCCCGACAAAGAAAAACCGGCGGTGGAACAGGAAGAAGAAAGGCAAAGATGTGCTAGTCGTTGAGCAGTCCAGCAACGAAGGTGGCGCCAAGAAAGCCAAAGTTGGTAGCTCCGGCAAGGAGATTGCTGCATGCACCAACTGCCAGGCTGTGGCGGTCGCCGACAAGCAGGACGGCACCGACAAGCAGTACTGCAAGATCCACC
Organism: Triticum aestivum; assembly: GCF_018294505.1. Taxonomy (NCBI): domain Eukaryota; kingdom Viridiplantae; phylum Streptophyta; class Magnoliopsida; order Poales; family Poaceae; genus Triticum; species Triticum aestivum. The sequence goes on along the minus strand of NC_057812.1, from coordinate 447,967,209 downwards.
GCACCAAGGGCCATGACCTCCAGAGCTGCAAGAATGTTGAGCAGCTTGTCCAGCAACAAAAGGCTGAGTACGAGCGATGAGACAAGGAGAGGGCCCAAGGAGGCGCTGGAGAATCTGGCAAGAAGCGCGCCGGCCGGGGAGGACACCGCGGCAAGGCCAAGCAGCGGCAAGGAGACAGACCTCCCCGCGGCCGCGACAAGGATGAAGATGACGATGACAACGAAGACATGGATGATGTCGAGACCAGTGAGCAGGATTTCCAGAAAGCCACAGAGGTCTTGTGCGTTGATGGCGGTGCGAAGAAGACCAAGTCCGGCAAGAGTTCTGATGCCCACTCCGGCAAGCGCACCTCTTCGGAGTGCTGTGCTGCCGTCGAGGACGCACCATCGAGCTCCACCGACAAGTGTAAGAAGACAATGGCAGCTCCGCCAGAGACGAAGAAGGTGTCCGCCAAGGAGGACGGCACTGGTGGTACCTTCACCATCAGTGCCACTCTCGACCCTAAATAGGAAAGTGCGCTCATTGCTTTCCCGCGGGCGAATGTCGACGTGTTTGCGTGGCAACCGTCTAACATCCCCGGTGTTCCCAGGAAAGTAATTGAGCACCACCTTGCCGTTTGTCCTCATGCGCGGCCCATCAAGCAGAAGGTCAGGAAGCAAGCAGTGGAGCGCCAAGAATTCATTGCAGAGGAGATCAAGAAGTTGGAAGCAGCAGGCCTTGTCAAAGGAGTGCTCCATCCTACGTGGTTGGCCAATCCTGTAGTCGTGCGCAAGGCGAACGGAAAATGGAGACTTTGTATCGATTTTACCGATGTTAACAAAGTTTCTCCCAAAGACCCATTTCCTTTGCCGCGCATTGACCAGATTGTTGACTCCACAACCGGATGTGATTTGCTTTCATTTCTTGACGCATACTCAGGATACCATCAGATCTTCATGGCAGAAGAGGATGAGGAGAAGACCGCATTCATTACTCCATGTGGCATGTACTGTTTCATACGGATGCCTTTCGGATTAAAAAATGCTAGTTCAACATTTGCAAGAGTAGTCCATGTCGCTCTTGAGCCACAAATACACAGAAATGTGGAAGCCTACATGGATGACATAGTGGTCAAGAGCAAGAACAAGGCAACTCTGATCCAAGATTTAGACGAGACCTTTGCAAATCTGCGCAAGATCAGCCTCAAGCTCAACCCAGAGAAGTGTGTGTTTGGAGTCCCCTCCGGCAAGCTTCTCGGGTTCTTCGTGTCTCAGCGGGGAATTGAAGCCAATCCTGACAAGATCAAGGCCATTGAGCAGATTGAAGCACCAAAGCGCGTCAAGGATGTACAAAGACTTGCCGGTTGCGTGGCTACTCTCAGCAGGTTTATCTCTAGGTCTGCTGAGCGCGCCCTGCCATTTTTCAAATTATTGAAAAAGGCAGGTCCAATGAAATGGACTCCGGAAGCGGAGGCTGCGCTGCAAGACTTGAAGAGATACCTGTCCTCCCCTCCAACACTTGTCGCACCTAAGCCACAAGAGAAGTTGCTGCTGTATATAGCGGCAACCAATCAAGTGGTTAGTGCTGCGTTAGTGGCAGAGAGGGAGGCAGATGACGAGCCAGCAACCACGGCAGGCGCATCCAGCGACAAGCAGGGGGCTTCCCCAGCAAGCTCTGGTCCCGAGAAAGATGGATCTGCGCAGATGCGCGAGGATATACAGAAGAAAATGGTGCAGCGCCCAGTTTACTTTGTCAGTTCCCTTCTGCAGGGGGCTAGGTCAGGTACTCTGGCGTGCAGAAATTGCTTTTCGGCCTTCTCATGGCCTCGAGAAAGCTGCGCCATTACTTCCAAGCACATGAGATCATAGTTGTCACTCACTTTCCGCTGAAGAGGATACTACAGAATCCAGAAGCGACAGACAGGATTGTTGAGTGGGCACTGGAACTGTCAAGCTTTGGCCTCAAGTTTGAGAATACTTCAACTATCCAAAGCAGAGCATTGGCAGAATTCATATCGGAATGGACGCCAACACCAGATGAAGAAATTCCAGAAACGAGCATCCCCGTCAAGGAAGCAAGTAAAGAGTGGCTAATGTACTTTGATGGTGCCTTTTCGCTGCAAGGCGCCGGCGCTGGCGTGCTGCTTGTCGCACCCACCGGAGAGCACCTCAAGTACGTAGTCCAGATGCACTTTCCCAAGGAGCAAGCAACAAACAATACTGCAGAGTATGAAGGCTTGCTTGCCGGTCTCAGGATCGCGGCAGACCTTGGGATCAAGAAGCTCATTGTCCGGGGTGACTCACAGCTTGTCGTCCGCCAAGTGAATAAGAGTTATCAAAGTCCGTTGACGGAAGCTTACGTCGACGAAATGAGAAAGCTAGAAGAGCACTTTGACGGCCTACAGATGGAGCATGTTCCAAGAGCTCAGAACGCCATTTCCGATGGCCTGTCAAAGTGCGCTGCACTTAAGTTACCTGTGGAACCAGGGATCTTTGTGCTCAAGCTGACTCAACCGTCCGTAACGCCATCAAATGGACAGAGCAAGAAGAGGAAGTTGATTTCTGGTGACTATTTGCCGGCAGAGCTCCCCGAAGCCGCCGCCAAGAAGGTCCCCAAGGTCAATGCCAAGAGCGCTGAGGAGCAGTCTGCTCCGGCAAGCCCTAGGGTTTGTTCCGTTGAAGCAAAAGCTCCCGACAAGTTTTGCTCCGGCAAGCTTGCCGGGGAACGTCAAGCTCCGGCAGAGCCGCAGGTGCTCGCCGTAGAAGCGGATGTTCCCGCAGCAGCAGATTTGCCTTTAGTCCTTGTTGTCGAGCCACAAGCTCCAGCATGGGCACAACAGATTGTCCGTTTCCTTCAGACAGGAGAACTTCCCGAAGAGCAAGAAGAAGCGGAAAGAGTAGCCCGGTAGTCAAGTATGTACCAGTTTGTTGACAAGACACTGTACAGAAGAAGACTCAACGGTGTGAAATTGAAGTGTATTCACCGGGAAGACGGACAAAAGCTGTTGGCAGAGATACATGGAGGCATATGTGGTCACCACATTGGCGCAAGAGCACTTGTCGGCAAAGCATTCCGGCAAGGTTTCTTTTGGCCGACAGCCCTCCAGGATGCAACTGCACAAGTAACCAAGTGTGAAGCGTGCCAGTTCCATTCCAAGCAGATACACCAACTAGCTCAAGCTCTCCAGACGATCCCTTTATCCTGGCCATTTTCGGTCTGGGGGCTCGACATCCTCGGCCCCTTTCCCCGAGCAGTCGGGGGCTTTGAGTACTTGTACGTCGCAATCGACAAGTTCACAAAGTGGCCGGAAGTGGAACCAGTGAGGAAGGTGACAGCACAGTCAGCAGTCAAGTTCTTCAGGTCGATTGTTTGCCGCTTCAGGATCCCTAACAGGATAATCACCGACAACGGTACGCAATTCACGAGCCGCACCTTCATGCAGTACGTCCAAGATCTTGGCGCCAAGGTCTGCTTCACTTCTGTTGCTCACCCGAGAAGCAACGGTCAAGCGGAGAGGGCAAATGCGGAAGTGCTGCGCGGGCTCAAGACCAGGACTTTCGACAGGCTGCACAAGTGCGGAAGAAACTGGATCGAGGAGCTGCCGGTGGTTCTTTGGTCGATCAGAACGACGCCAAATCGAGCCACTGGCCAGACACCTTTCGCTCTAGTCTATGGAGCAGAGGAAGTCCTCCCCACGGAACTCGTATACGGGTCACCTCGAGTGCTCGCTTATGATGAGCTCGAGCAAGAGCAGCTGCGACAAGATGACGCGCTGCTCCTTGAGGAAGACCGTCTTCAGGCTGCTGTGCGAGCTGCTCTCTACCAGCAAGCTTTGCGCCGCTACCATAGCCGCAAAGTTAATGCCAGAAGTTTCGAGGAAGGCGACCTTGTTCTTCGGCGTGTTCAGTCCGCCAAGAATTCCAACAAGTTGACGCTGAAGTGGGAAGGCCCTTACCGGGTGAAACGAGTCACTAGGCCTGGCGCTGTCCGCCTTGAGACCGAAGATGGCATTCCGGTGAGCAACTCCTGGAACATTGAGCATCTTCATAAGTTTTACCCGTAAGGCGCGGTTGCCGGAACCTGTTCCGGCAACCACCTTTTGTACAAGTCTTGCCGTTGTTGCATGTAATCTGTTGTACAAAGCCGGGCGCAGACCCCGTGCATAAGTAAAGCTCATGTGCTCCGCACATTTTGTCAATTTCATGCTCTCTATTTTTTGGCATATATGATCTGACACTTTGTGCAGCACCTACTCCATGGTAAGCAATAACGAGCCGTAAGGCTCCGTATCTTTATTTTCTCTTCTTTCTTTTTTCTCAAGGAAAGGAAGGTTCCCTCGCCCACAAGTTTGCCGGGGAGGAAAGGAGAAGATAATGGTATGGACCAGGCGTCGTTCAAGAAAATTTCGCCTTACCGGGAAGCAAACAACAGAAAAGCTAAGTTGCCAAAGTTTGAGCAATCAGATTTTTTAAATTTTAAGTTATCTCCCTTGAATGACCGCACTTTGTATGGAAAACCTATGCGCGGAGGAACCAACTCGTAGCTAGTTGCGCCCTTACTTTGTTTCGAGTCCGCTCAACAACTTAAGTGAGCTGCAACTAGTTGCGACAAGGTTTCTTGTTGGTAGCGGCACCGCCAGCAGGCTGCTGACGTCCCGCACTCAGCGCTCGCGGCTCGGGTACCTGCACCGGCAAGTTCCCTAAAAGCGTAGGGCAAAAACATACAAAGGGAGGAATCAAGTAAAGGGAATAACATTGCAATCATTACCCAGAATAGAGTTATATTACAAAGATAGCTTGTCGCGGCTCTAACAGATTGTTTTCATAGCATGACAAACAGCGACAAGAAAAGAAGAAATGGGCGGCCTAATCTTGACTTTGATAGTAGGTTCCCACTCATCATACAATTTTCTAGGAATTGAAACTTCTAATTCCAATTTGTCTTCAAGAGCTTTCATCAAAACATCAACAATACGTTAAGTAAAAGCTTTGTTTTGTTCATAAGCATGGGTGAATTCATCATGGATTACAACAAACAAATACAATCAACCAAAGAGCAATTATCATAATTAAAGTCTTTGTAATCCAAAAGAGTGGGTGCATCACTAGCTAAAGTTTTTACCTCTCCGAACCCACTTTCATCATTTTTCTCAACAAGATTTTCACCCTCCGAAATATTGGGACACCTTCTACCTAAAGTTGACTCTTCTCCAGTCCCTTTTTCATCATTCTTAACTTTACTAAACAAGGAATCAATAGAAGAAACACCAATCATTTTAAGATCTTCATCATCTTTGCAAGAATAATCACTAGAAAAAGCTTTTTCTAAAAATTCTCTTTTAGCTCTAAGCATAGCAGTGATGACCCACAAGTATAGGGGATCTATCATAGTCCGTTTGATAAGTAAGAGTGTCGAACCCAACGAGGAGCAGAAGGAAATGATAAGCGGTTTTCAGCAAGGTATTCTCTGCAAGCACTGAAATTATAGGTAACAAATAGTTTTGTGATAAGATAATTGGTAATGAGCAACAAGTAACAAAAGTAAATAAAGTGCAGCAAGGTGGCCCAATCCTTTTTGTAGCAAAGGACAAGCCTGGACAAACTCTTATATAGAGAAAAGCGCTCCCGAGGACACATGGGAATTATCGCCAAGCTAGTTTTCATCACGTTCATATGATTCGCATTTGGTACTTTGATAATTTGGTATGTGGGTGGACCGGTGGTTGGGTACTGCCCTTACTTGGACAAGCATCCCACTTATGATTAACCTCTATTGCAAGCATCCACAACTACAACAAAAGTATTAAGGTAAACCTAACCATAGCATGAAACATATGGATCCAAATCAGCCCCTTACAAAGCAACGCATAAACTAGGGGTTAAGCTTCTGTCACTCTAGCAACCCATCATCTACTTATTACTTCCCAATGCCTTCCTCTAGGCCCAAATAATGGTGAAGTGTCATCTAGTCGACGTTCACATAACACCACTAGAGGAGAGACAACATACATCCCATCAAAATATCGAACGAATACCAAATTCACATGACTACTAATAGCAAGACTTCTCCCATGTCCTCAGGAACAAACGTAACTACTCACAAAGCATATTCATGTTCATAATTAGAGGGGTATTAATATGCATATAGGATCTGAACATATGATCTTCCACCAAATAAACCAACTAGCATCAACTACAAGGAGTAATCAACACTACTAGCAACCCACAGGTACCAATCCCAGACTTGGAGACAAGAATTGGATACAAGTGATGAACTAGGGTTTGAGAGGAGATGGTGCTGGTGAAGATGTTGATGGAGATTGACCCCCTCCCGATGAGAGGATCGTTGGTGATGACGATGGTGATGATTTCCCCCTCCCGGAGGGAAGTTTCCCCGGCAGAATAGCTCCGCCGGAGCCCTAGATTGATTCCACCAAGGTTCCACCTCGTGGCGGCGGAGTCTCGTCCCGAAAGCTGGCTTATGATTTTTTTCCTCATCGAAAGACTCCATATAGCAGAAGATGGGCATCGGAGGGCCACTAGGGGGCCCACGAGGTAGGGGGCGCGCCCAGTGGGGTAGGACGTTCCCCCACCCTCGTGGGCAGGGTGTGGCCCCCCTGGTGAACTTCTTGCACTCAGGATTTTTTATATATTCTGAAAATGACTTCCATGAAGTTTCAGGACTTTTGGAGCTGTGCAGAATAGGTCTCTAATATTTGCTCCTTTTCCAACCCAGAATCCCAGCTGCCGGCATTCTCCCTCTTTATGTAAACCTTGTACAATAAGAGAGAATAGGCATAAGTATTGTGACATAATGTGTAATAACAGCCCATAATGCAATAAATATCGATATAAAAGCATGATGCAAAATGGACGTATCAACTCCCCCAAGCTTAGACCTTGCTTGTCCTCAAGCGAAAGCCGAAATCGGAAAATATGTCCACATGTTTAGAGATAGAGGTGTCGATAAAAATAAAATACGGACATGAGGGCATCATGATCATTCTTAGAACAACAACTTATATAATTCTTTTCATATGATCTCTTATGCTAGAGTAACAATTCAATCATAATTTCAAGTATGAATCGTAAACTTCATTGAAAACTAACAAACTATAATCTCAGTCATTGGAGCAATTGCAATTTATCATAACATAGGAAAGAGTCAATATAAGAGCTTTTCAGCAAGTCCACATAATCAACTATCATATAGTCTTTCACAATTGCTAACACTCACGCAATACTTGTGGGTATGGAGTTTTAATCGGACACAGAGAAAGATAGGGGCTTATAGTTTTGCCTCCCAACGTTTTACCTCAAGGGTAATGTCAACAATAATAGTTCATGAAAACTCACATCCAATTAGCCATACATACCAGGATCTTTCCAACATGTTGTGCTTGGCAAAGGATAAAATGTAAAAAGGAAGGGTGAAGATCACCATGACTCTTATGCAAGGTGTCGGTGTACTAGAGTAGGGGTACCCTAGTATCCTGAACTTGTGCACGGGCAGTCGCAGCATCCCGCGGCAAGGCTTGCCGGGTGACCGCCAAGGTCCTCCGTGGTTCCTTTGGAGCCATTCAAGAACAAAGTATCCAAACCAAGACACCACAAGACCCCAGCAAGAGGAGCTTGCCGGGAAGGCCAACCAAGGCAAGGCGCTTAAGGAGACAAGACCCCGGCAAGAGGAGCTTGCCGGGAAGGCCACCCAAGGCATCTCAAGGAACTTGCCGCGGCGCGCCTCGCATCCCGGCAAGGCCCGGTGAGCGACAAGCTCCCGGACGCGACAAGACAATGACCGCGGCAAGGCGCTTGCCGCGGCAAGCCACCACTCTGTGCCCGCGCTCCAGCACATCCACCAACGTGTCGCTCTGGGACCCTTCCAGGCATGCGTGGCGGGAGGCTGTGCAGCCAGCGGTGCGCAGTGGCAAGCGGCGCTGACAAGATTGCCATCGTGGTGAGCGGTGGCGTCCCTGACGGTCCCTTTTGCACTGTTTAGGCGACACAGACGGGCATTTAATGCCCTTGTCCCCTGCCGTCAGGGTTAGGTATGATACACTGTAGCAGGTAGCTATACCTACCGCAACACCTTTCCATTTTTACCCTTTGTCTCCGTTGCCACCTGTCGATGACCCCTTGAGCATATAAAAGGAGGCCCATGTGCAATGTAGGGGGGGGGGGGGTTCGGAAAACAGAGAACACTCAGGCTCGGTCTCGTTAGCCGCTGGTGTGTACTGTAGCACTCCGCGCTCCCGAGCAAGAACTCAATACAAACCACAAAGCAGGAGTAGGGTTTTACGCATCCGTGCGGCCCGAACCTGGGTAAACTGCTCGTGTGCTTCACCTCGATCCGCTCTTCGTGCGACCTCCGCCCCCGCCGAACCGAAAGGGACTCGGTCCGCCGGTCCCATAGGTGTTCGTGGATTAGTCATCCGACATCGTTGGCGCGCCAGGTAGGGGGCGTCGAGGTTGTGTGAACCAGATCCGGCGTTCGCGCGAGCTAGATCTTCATTATCTTCATCGACATGTCACCGAAGAAGAAGGCTTCGGAGGCAGCTGCTCCGTCCGCGCCGAGCCCACCACCGTCGGAGCAAACGGCTGGTGGGGCAGACGCCGGCGGAAGAACGGGCGTCGACGGAGGAGCTCACGGTGCTGCCAGGTCCAAGGACAAGGCTGCGCTGCCCATCGGCGGCGTAGCCGGCTCCCACAACTACCGGGCGCACTCCAAGACCTCGGCGTCCGTACATGCACCGCGCCCATCTCAGGAGGCGCGGGACCGACAGTGTTATGGTACTCACGATACCATGCGTTTGCTGGACCAAGATCGAGCTGGTGGATCTCGGAGTGCTCAAGACCAGCATGCACGCCAACATGCTGGCACGAGCGAGGCACGGTCGCCTGGACGGGATACTGCTCCTTCTAACATAGTTAGAAGTCTGAGCATATCCCACTCCTCCCACCGTTCGCCACCGCCACCCGCCACTGCAGCAGAAGCTTTAGCGCGAGCTCAACTGCTCCTGGATTACCCTCCAACGGCAGACAAGATCGACGACTGGAGGGCCACCATTCAGAGTCTCATCGGCTTCGCCAACGGCGACACTCAGCAGTCGAGCACGTCGCAGCCGCGGCAAGCCAGCCACGCACGAGCCGGTGGCGACAAGACCGGTGGCGGTGCAACCACTGTGCACTCTCCGCCCCGAAGGCCAAGATTGCCGACTCGCCGGATCCACCTCGACAGCAACTCCACCACGTCATCAGATCCACGAGCTCGTCGCGATCAGTGCCAAGTTCTTCATGAACGACAGCAAGAAGACACTCGTACACGCATCGAGCACCAAAGAGAAACGCAATGTCAATCAGACCAGCGCGCTGGGCCCTCTGTTGACATGCATGCGCCAGGGGAACCAGGCGACTTGCCGTACGCGGTAGGTTGCCCTACGTTTACTTGTGAGCTGCGGCAAGTCCAGTGGCCCAGCATGAAGAATTTCAAGCCAGACGTACCAGAGAAGTACGATGGCAAGTCGCATCCATCGGAGTTCCTCAGCATCTACACCATCCTGGTGCAGGCTGCCGGGGGGCGGGACGACAAGATCCTTGCCAACTACTTCCCGCTGGTGCTCAAGCCCAATGTCAGGTCCTGGCTCATGCACTTGCCGGACAACTCCATATCCACCTGGGTGGACCTATGCCATCATTTTGTCGGCGCCTTTATAGGCGGCCACAAACCCCATGGCCAAGAGAGTGACCTTCATCTGCTCGCCCAGAAGGAAGGAGAGCCCCTGCGCAAATACATTCAGAGATTCAGCCGTGTACAGCACAACATCCCAGATGTCCACCCTGCCGCGGTCATCGGCGCATTCCATCAAAATGTGTGTAACCGCAGGGTGCGGGAGGAGATGGCGATGTGCAAGATCAGAGACGTCAGTGAGCTGTATGCCCTGGCCGACAAGTGTGCACGTGCTGAGGAAGGGAGGAAACTCCCCGGAGAGAATACAGGAGCAGGAGGATCTGACAGCGAGGATGCTGCCCCGGCAAAGAAAAACCGGCGGCGGAATAGGAAGAAGAAAGGCAAAGATGTGCTAGTCGTTGAGCAGTCCAGCAACGAAGGTGGCGCCAAGAAAGCCAAAGTTGGTAGCTCCGGCAAGGAGATTGCCGCATCCACCAACTGCCAGGCTGTGGCGGTCGCCGACAAGCAGGACGGCACCGACAAGCAGTACTGCAAGATCCACCGCACCAAGGGCCATGACCTCCAGAGCTGCAAGAAGGTCGAGCAGCTTGTCCAGCAACAAAAGGCTGAGTACGAGCGACGAGACAAGGAGAGGGCCCAAGGAGGCGCTGGAGAATCTGGCAAGAAGCGCGCCGGCTGGGGAGGACACCGCGGCAAGGCCAAGCAGCGGCAAGGAGACAGACCTCCCCGCGGCCGCGACAAGGATGAAGATGACGATGACGACGAAGACATGGATGATGTCGAGACCAGTGAGCAGGATTTCCAGAAAGCCACAGAGGTCTTGTGCGTTGATGGCGGTGCGAAGAAGACCAAGTCCGGCAAGAGTTCTGATGCCCACTCCGGCAAGCGCACCTCTTCGGAGTGCTGCGCTGCCGTCGAGGACGCACCATCGAGCTCCACCGGCAAGTGTAAGAAGACAATGGCAGCTCCGCCAGAGACGAAGAAGGTGTCCGCCAAGGAGGACGGCACTGGTGGTACCTTCACCATCAGTGCCACTCTCGACCCTAAATAGGAAAGTGCGCTCATTGCTTTCCCGCGGGCGAATGTCGACGTGTTTGCGTGGCAACCGTCTAACATCCCCGGTGTTCCCAGGAAAGTAATTGAGCACCACCTTGCTGTTTGTCCTCATGCGCGGCCCATCAAGTAGAAGGTCAGGAAGCAAGCAGTGGAGCGCCAAGAATTCATTGCAGAGGAGATCAAGAAGTTGGAAGCAGCAGGCCTTGTCAAAGGAGTGCTCCATCCTACGTGGTTGGCCAATCCTGTAGTCGTGCGCAAGGCGAACGGAAAATGGAGACTTTGTATCGATTTTACCGATGTTAACAAAGTTTCTCCCAAAGACCCATTTCCTTTGCCGCGCATTGACCAGATTGTTGACTCCACAGCCGGATGTGATTTGCTTTCATTTCTTGACGCATACTCAGGATACCATCAGATCTTCATGGCAGAAGAGGATGAGGAGAAGACCGCATTCATTACTCCATGTGGCATGTACTGTTTCATACGGATGCCTTTCAGATTAAAAAATGCTAGTTCAACATTTGCAAGAGTAGTCCATGTCGCTCTTGAGCCACAAATACACAGAAATGTGGAAGCCTACATGGATGACATAGTGGTCAAGAGCAAGAACAAGGCAACTCTGATCCAAGATTTAGACGAGACCTTTGCAAATCTGCGCAAGATCAGCCTCAAGCTCAACCCAGAGAAGTGTGTGTTTGGAGTCCCCTCCGGCAAGCTTCTCGGGTTCTTCGTGTCTCAGCGGGGAATTGAAGCCAATCCTGACAAGATCAAGGCCATTGAGCAGATTGAAGCACCAAAGCGCGTCAAGGATGTACAAAGACTTGCCGGTTGCGTGGCTACTCTCAGCAGGTTTATCTCTAGGTCTGCTGAGCGCGCCCTGCCATTTTTCAAATTATTGAAAAAGGCAGGTCCAATGAAATGGACTCCGGAAGCGGAGGCTGCGCTGCAAGACTTGAAGAGATACCTGTCCTCCCCTCCAACACTTGTCGCACCTAAGCCACAAGAGAAGTTGCTGCTGTATATAGCGGCAACCAATCAAGTGGTTAGTGCTGCGTTAGTGGCAGAGAGGGAGGCAGATGACGAGCCAGCAACCACGGCAGGCGCATCCAGCGACAAGCAGGGGGCTTCCCCAGCAAGCTCTGGTCCCGAGAAAGATGGATCTGCGCAGATGCGCGAGGATATACAGAAGAAAATGGTGCAGCGCCCAGTTTACTTTGTCAGTTCCCTTCTGCAGGGGGCTAGGTAAGGTACTCTGGCGTGCAGAAATTGCTTTTCGGCCTTCTCATGGCCTCGAGAAAGCTGCGCCATTACTTCCAAGCACATGAGATCATAGTTGTCACTCGCTTTCCGCTGAAGAGGATACTACAGAATCCAGAAGCGACAGACAGGATTGTTGAGTGGGCACTGGAACTGTCAAGCTTTGGCCTCAAGTTTGAGAATACTTCAACTATCCAAAGCAGAGCATTGGCAGAATTCATATCGGAATGGACGCCAACACCAGATGAAGAAATTCCAGAAACGAGCATCCCCGTCAAGGAAGCAAGTAAAGAGTGGCTGATGTACTTTGATGGTGCCTTTTCGCTGCAAGGCGCCGGCGCTGGCGTGCTGCTTGTCGCACCCACCGGAGAGCACCTCAAGTACGTAGTCCAGATGCACTTTCCCAAGGAGCAAGCAACAAACAATATTGCAGAGTATGAAGGCTTGCTTGCCGGTCTCAGGATCGCGGCAGACCTTGGGATCAAGAAGCTCATTGTCCGGGGTGACTCACAGCTTGTCGTCCACCAAGTGAATAAGAGTTATCAAAGTCCGTTGACGGAAGCTTACGTCGACGAAGTGAGAAAGCTAGAAGAGCACTTTGACGGCCTACAGATGGAGCATGTTCCAAGAGCTCAGAACGCCATTTCCAATGGCCTGTCAAAGTGCGCTGCACTTAAGTTACCTGTGGAACCAGGGATCTTTGTGCTCAAGCTGACTCAACCGTCCGTAACGCCATCAAATGGACAGAGCAAGAAGAGGAAGTTGATTTCTGGTGACTATTTGCCGGCAGAGCTCCCCGAAGCCGCCGCCAAGAAGGTCCCCAAGGTCAATGCCAAGAGCGCTGAGGAGCAGTCTGCTCCGGCAAGCCCTAGGGTTTGTTCCGTTGAAGCAAAAGCTCCCGACAAGTTTTGCTCCGGCAAGCTTGCCGGGGAACGTCAAGCTCCGGCAGAGCCGCAGGTGCTCGCCGTAGAAGCGGATGTTCCCGCAGCAGCAGATTTGCCTTTAGTCCTTGTTGTCGAGCCACAAGCTCCAGCATGGGCACAACAGATTGTCCGTTTCCTTCAGACAGGAGAACTTCCCGAAGAGCAAGAAGAAGCGGAAAGAGTAGCCCGGTAGTCAAGTATGTACCAGTTTGTTGACAAGACACTGTACAGAAGAAGACTCAACGGTGTGAAATTGAAGTGTATTCACCGGGAAGACGGACAAAAGCTGTTGGCAGAGATACATGGAGGCATATGTGGTCACCACATTGGCGCAAGAGCACTTGTCGGCAAAGCATTCCGGCAAGGTTTCTTTTGGCCGACAGCCCTCCAGGATGCAACTGCACAAGTAACCAAGTGTGAAGCGTGCCAGTTCCATTCCAAGCAGATACACCAACTAGCTCAAGCTCTCCAGACGATCCCTTTATCCTGGCCATTTTCGGTCTGGGGGCTCGACATCCTCGGCCCCTTTCCCCGAGCAGTCGGGGGCTTTGAGTACTTGTACGTCGCAATCGACAAGTTCACAAAGTGGCCGGAAGTGGAACCAGTGAGGAAGGTGACAGCACAGTCAGCAGTCAAGTTCTTCAGGTCGATTGTTTGCCGCTTCAGGATCCCTAACAGGATAATCACCGACAACGGTACGCAATTCACGAGCCGCACCTTCATGCAGTACGTCCAAGATCTTGGCGCCAAGGTCTGCTTCGCTTCTGTTGCTCACCCGAGAAGCAACGGTCAAGCGGAGAGGGCAAATGCGGAAGTGCTGCGCGGGCTCAAGACCAGGACTTTTGACAGGCTGCACAAGTGCGGAAGAAACTGGATCGAGGAGCTGCCGGTGGTTCTTTGGTCGATCAGAACGACGCCAAATCGAGCCACTGGCCAGACACCTTTCGCTCTAGTCTATGGAGCAGAGGAAGTCCTCCCCACGGAACTCGTATACGGGTCACCTCGAGTGCTCGCTTATGATGAGCTCGAGCAAGAGCAGCTGCGACAAGATGACGCGCTGCTCCTTGAGGAAGACCGTCTTCAGGCTGCTGTGCGAGCTGCTCTCTACCAGCAAGCTTTGCACCGCTACCATAGCCGCAAAGTTAATGCCAGAAGTTTCGAGGAAGGCGACCTTGTTCTTCGGCGTGTTCAGTCCGCCAAGAATTCCAACAAGTTGACGCTGAAGTGGGAAGGCCCTTACCGGGTGAAACGAGTCACTAGGCATGGTGCTGTCCACCTTGAGACCGAAGATGGCATTCCGGTGAGCAACTCCTGGAACATTGAGCATCTTCGTAAGTTTTACCCGTAAGGCGCGGTTGCCGGAACCTGTTCCGGCAACCACCTTTTGTACAAGTCTTGCTGTTGTTGCATGTAATCCGTTGTACAAAGCCGGGCGCAGACCCCGTGCATAAGTAAAGCTCATGTGCTCCGCACATTTTGTCAATTTCATGCTCTCTATTTTTTGGCATATATGATCTGACACTTTGTGCAGCACCTACTCCACGGTAAGCAATAACGAGCCGTAAGGCTCCGTATCTTTATTTTCTCTTCTTTCTTTTTTTCTCAAGGAAAGGAAGGTTCCCTCGCCCACAAGTTTGCCGGGGAGGAAAGGAGAAGATAATGGTATGGACCAGGCGTTGTTCAAGAAAATTTCGCCTTACCGGGAAGCAAACAACAGAAAAGCTAAGTTGCCAAAGTTTGAGCAATCAGATTTTTTAAATTTTAAGTTATCTCCCTTGAACGACCGCACTTTGTATGGAAAACCTGTGCGCGGAGGAACCAACTCGTAGCTAGTTGCGCCCTTACTTTGTTTCGAGTCCGCTCAACAACTTAAGTGAGCTGCAACTAGTTGCGACAAGGTTTCTTGTTGGTAGCGGCACCGCCAGCAGGCTGCTGACGTCCCGCACTCAGCGCTCGCGGCTCGGGTACCTGCACCGGCAAGTTCCCTAAAAGCGTAGGGCAAAAACATACAAAGGGAGGAATCAAGTAAAGGGAATAACATTGCAATCATTACCCAGAATAGAGTTATATTACAAAGATAGCTTGTCGCGGCTCTAACAGATTGTTTTCATAGCATGACAAACAGCGACAAGAAAAGAAGAAATGGGCGGCCTAATCTACGCGATCGCCCTCGATCCTCTTGATCCCGCTCACCTTGTCCACAATGGGTGCGACAAGTGCCTTGAGCGCCTCCAGATCGGCATCCGGCGGCAGGGTCTTGAGGACGTTGGTGAGGTTGAGGCCCGGATTGCGGAAGGCCACCTTCACCAACACTTTCTGAAGAGCTCCCGTGCAGATCTTGCGCGACTCGTCGGCCAGCTGCTTTGGGATCCTCTCCCGGAGTCGCTGGAGGGCCGTCGCCACGCCCTTGAAGAACAAGACGAGCTTGGCGCTAGGTTGGAGGTTCTCGTCGGAGGGATACCCGAGATCCTCCATCCCCAGCTGCGCCAACTCCCTGTCAATATCCCCAGATGGCCTTGAAAGCATTCTGGGTGGCAGCAACACTCTCCAACAGTGCCTTGTCGGCCTTGATCTCTTCTTTCAAGGCCGTCTCCTGCTCCTTGGCACCGTCCAGCGTCTTGGTCAAAGTGGTCAGCTTCAACTCAAGATCCGCGTTGGAGTCCTTGGTGGCGCTGAGCTCTTTGCCCTTCTCGGCAAGATCAGCCTCCAGCTGCACCACCTTCATCTCCAGCTCCTTCTTGGCGGCCTCAGCAACTGCGGCAGCATCCTCTGCTTGCTTAAGGGCTCCGCCGAGTTTTTCCTCGCGCACGGCAAGCTCCTCCTCGTGGGCGTCAAGATTGACCTTCCGCTGCGCCAACTCGCCCTCCTCCGCGGATAGCTTCACAGCGGCAAGTCGCTGTTGCTCTTCGACTTCAGCCTTCTCGAGGAGGAAGGCCTTCTGCGCTTCGGCGAGCTGCTCCCGCTCCTCCGCTAGGGACCGGAGGGCTTCCTGGTGGAAACCCCCGAGCTCTTCCGCGCGCTTCTCGATGTCTGCTCCCGCCTTCGCGACAAGCGCCTCGCGGGATTCCAGCTTGGCTTGCCGCGCGTGCTAGAGCGACAACAACTTCCGCAGCAGCCGCTCTTCCTCGGGCTCGTTGCTGCTGCTGCTCGGCGCGTCAACCAGCATCAGCCCAGCGGAGGCAAGCACCTCCCCGTCGAAGATCTCTCCCTAGACCGGCGCCCTAGAGCTCGATGCCCAGGGAAGGTTGATGAAGACATCGTCACCGGCCTTCAAGTAGACGCCTGGCCGGGGCTCTTCGAAGCCTGGCGCTGCGGCAGCGGCGGACGGGTCGGCGGTCGGTGTAGCGCCTGGCGCTCCTGCGGCCTCAGGGCCGTCAGTGCGATCGCTAGACCCCTCGCCAGTTGCCGCGGCGGCAGCCTTGGCGGCCTCTGCACCGGCGGGATCGTCAGCACCGGCCGCTTCTTCGGCGGCAACCTCGGTCTCCATCGGCTCCGTAGCAGATGGGTCTGACAGCCAGAAAAGGGAGAAGAGTCAAGCAAAAACCCAAGAAGATCAAAAGAAGAAGAACCCAAGGAAAGTTTTGAAGCAAAAGGATTACCTGTGCCGGGTTCTGCAGTCGTGGTCTCCACTATCGGGGAGCCGCTGGTGCTGTCCCTTGCCGGAGAACCCTCCCTTACCGGAGACTTCTCCCTTACCGGAAAGCCCTCCCTTGCCGGAGAGCTCTCCCTTGTCGGGGGATTCTCCCTTGGCTCTTGGTGGGGCTGCTCTGCTCCTGCACAAACCAGCAGTAAGATATCAGCAAAGACAGAGTATCCATGCGCATCTCACAGCGGAAAGCAAACCATATACTTACGCTGGGGGCTGCTCTGGAGAAAAGTTGCCGGGTCCGGCAAGGTTGTCTCGGGCGCACCCCCTGCTGTCGCAGTAGGTTCGTCCTTGATGACAGTCACCGGGACTTTGGCTCTCTTTGCTGCTCTCTGGGCCAGAGTCCTAAAAAGGAACAAGTTCAGAGTCAAGCAAATGAGATACAAGACAAACATCAAGGATTGAAGAACTACAAGTACAACAAGGGAGTCTTACTCTTCTTCTTCTTCCTCGTCGGAGCTGAACACGGAGAAGTCGAAGTCTGGCTCACGTCCGGTGCGAGGAGGCGGAGGAGTAGCTTCCCTTGGCCGCTTGGCGGGAGCAGTGGCGGCGGTCTGAGACGACCCCGCTCCGGCTGTCGCCGCGGCGTGGGAAGCGGCAGGAATAGAAGCGGTGGTCCGGGAGGGCCCCGCTCCAGTTGCCGTCGCAGCGTGAGGCGCTCCCGCGGTAACAGTGCTTGCCGCGGTGGAGCGTGTCACGCGGCGCGGCGACTATTGCCTCGCCTGCCGCTCCGCTACGTCACTGACCTTGCGGAGACGCCTTCTTGGTGCGGATGGAGGCTCTGCTTGCGGCGAGCTGTTTGAAGATGAGGAGGAAGACGAGTTGATCTCCAGCGAGCCGCTCGTATCCTTGGCGGGCTCGCTCGACTCGACGTTATGCCCGGCAAGCTCTTTCTCGCTGGCAGGCTCCCCTCGCTTGGCACGGCTTGCCGCCTCTGCTGCCTCTGCCTCCTCCACGGTGAATCCAAATTCGCCCGCGGCTGCGGCTGCCGCCGCCTCTTCTAGCCTAGTGGCGATGAGTGCCATCTCCGCATCGGAGGTGTCGCAGGTGAGGCTATCTTTCTCGTCGGAGCGGATGGCACTTCTACCAAGTCATCGAAGAATTGCTGCACGACGTCGTCTGCAGGCTCTTGCCAAGTTGGGACAATTCCATGCGAGTCGCACAACGGCATCATTGCACGGATGCGGTCGAGCGCGGAGTTGTTGCACAGCGGAACGACCCCCCCCCCCGGCAACCTGAAAACTTCGGGGTGTTGAGGGTCGTACTTGAACAGCTCCTGGAGCATCGCGTTGAGCTCCAGAACTGTGAAGTTGAAGTTGAGGCCCGGCCGCAGCTTCATGATATCTGCCGCATTCTTGAACTCCCAAGTGGGTCTCCCCCGTTCCTGCAGGGGGCGATGCGGCAGCGAAGAAAATCCGCGCCAACAGCGCCTACAGTGAGCCCGGCAAGCCTGAGGCGTAGGACACGGGTGACAGCAATCTTCAGCCTGTCGTCTTCCGGGGCCACGTCACTCCAATCGCTGCCGCGTGCTACTGGGGTTTGGCGCCGGGTGGTGAATGGCTGCGGGTTCTCCTCGTCAATCCAGCACCAGTCTGCTCTCCACTCCTCCCACTTGCCGCGGAATTCTCCCTCCAGATAAGTTTCCTTCTTGCCGGCCCTTGAGATCCAGGCGATTCCGCCGGATAAAGGCTCTCCTCTCTCTACTCGGGGTATAAAGAAGTGGCGAAAGAGGGCTACGTTGGGATGGACTCCGACAAAGTTTTCGCAGAGATGTGTGAAAACAGCCATGGTCAGAACGGCATTGGGGGTGAAGTCGAGGAGATGGAACCTGTAGGTGTTCATGATATCGCACAAGAATTCAGAGAAAGGCGGGCAGAGCCCGCAGTAGAAGAACAAGGCGAAGAAAGGGTATCCGTTTGTGGCCTTCTTCCAAGCGGCCGCGGGCCTTCGTGCGTGGATGCGCTCGTGACTCCGTCGACCAGAAGAGGTAGTAGTTCTCCCTCAGCTCCCTCGCGGCAAGCTTGGGGGGGAAGACTGCCCGCTCCTTTCGCAGCGCCGCAAGCCGCTGCGCCTCGGTCGACTTCATGACCTTCCCCTTGTCGGCTTTTGGAGCCATGGCGGAAGTGGTGGAGGAGGTCGACGGCGTTGGTGGTGCTGGTGGCGATGGGGGGCGGAGCGCTGCTCTCTTTCGGCTTTGGGAAGACGAGGGAGCGGCGGAGATTTCTGAGATTGAAGCAGCAACCGGCGAATGGGCGAACTACCCCTGTTCCCCCTGCTTATAAACAGGGAGGGGGCGGACGTTCCGCATTTCCGAATAAACAAACCGCCCACGATCTCTCCCACGATGCCGCATTCAACGCGTGCCGTTCGGGGAGGGTGCGGTGGATACGGAGAGAAATACGGCGTAACCTAGGCCGCGCGTGCCCGTGCCCTGTTTTGGGCCTGGCCCAACAGCGCTCGGCATCGTGTATGGCCCAGGCCCGGGGGCTCCTGTCGGTGTACTAGAGTAGGGGTACCCTAGTATCCCGAACTTGTGCACGGGCAGTCGCAGCATCCCGCGGCAAGGCTTGCCGGGTGACCGCCAAGGTCCTCCGTGGTTCCTTTGGAGCCATTCAAGAACAAAGTATCCAAACCAAGAAACCACAAGACCCCGGCAAGAGGAGCTTGCCGGGAAGGCCAACCAAGGCAAGGCGCTTAAGGAGACAAGACCCCGGCAAGAGGAGCTTGCCGGGAAGGCCACCCAAGGCATCTCAAGGAACTTGCCGCGGCGCGCCTTGCGTCCCGGCAAGGCCCGGTGAGCGACAAGCTCCCGAACGCGACAAGACAACGACCGCGGCAAGGCGCTTGCCACGGCAAGCCACCACTCTGTGCCCGCACTCCAGCACATCCACCAACGTGTCACTCTGGGACCCTTCCAGGCGTGCGTGGCGGGAGGCTGTGCAGCCAGCGGTGCGCAGTGGCAAGCGGCGCTGACAAGATTGCCATCGTGGCAAGCGGTAGCGTCCCTGACGGTCCCTTTTGCACTGTTTAGGCGACACAGACGGGCATTTAATGCCCTTGTCCCCTGCCGTCAGGGTTAGGTATGATACACTGTAGCATGTAGCTGTACCTACCACAGCACCTTTCCATTTTTACCCTTTGTCTCCGTTGCCACCTGTCGGTGACCCCTTGAGCATATAAAAGGAGGCCCATGTGCAACGTAGGGGGGGGGTTCGAAAAAAAGAGAACACTCAGGCTCGGTCTCGTTAGCCGTTGGAGTGTACTGTAGCACTCCGCGCTCCCGAGCAAGAACTCAATACAAACCACAAAGCAGGAGTAGGGTTTTACGCATCCGTGCGGCCCGAACCTAGGTAAACTGCTCGTGTGCTTCGCCTCGATCCGCTCTTCGTGCGACCTCCGCCCCCGCCGAACCGAAAGGGACTCGGTCCGCCGGTCCCATAGGTGTTCATGGATTAGTCCCCCGACACAAGGTAGGAGATAAAAGTAAAAGATAGGCCCTTCGCAGAGGGAAGCAGAGGTTGTCATGCGCTTTTATGGTTGGACGCACAAAATCTTAATGCGAAGGAACGTCACTTTATATTGCCACTTGTGATATGGACCTTTATTATGTAGTCTGTCGCTTTTATTTCTTCCATATCACACGATCGTATAAAGCTTATTTTCTCCCAAACTAATAAGTCATACTGAAGGTGCAACTATCCCTAGGTGGTTTTGGTAATTCCTAACAACATATAGCTCATTGAGCTAATGCTATTTCAAGATTAATATCTCAGGAAAGCTCAATGATTGGCATGGCATGGATGAGAAAAGTGGACCCCTCAAAATGCTAAGGACAAAGGATTGGCTCAAGCTCAAAGATCAAGACTCTACATTTTCCATTTTAGTGATCCAAGATCACATTGAGTCTATAGGAAAAGCCAATACTATCAAGGAGGGATGAGGTGTTGCTTAATGAGGTTCTTGCTCAAAATGCTTAGTGATATGCTCCAAAACCCTCAACTACTTTCTCACATCCATATATGACCTAAACCAAAAGTCAAACTCGGCCCCACCGATTCTTCCTATCCGGCACCATCGAGTTTCAAATGTCATAGCCACTGCCATAAACCCTAGGCAAATCGGTCTCACCGATAGGGATCTCGGTCTCACCGAGATGGGGTTGTAATCTCTCTGTTTCCCTTTGCAACATTTCGGTCTCACCGAGATGAGCGATCGGTCCCACCGAGATTGCAATGTAAACTCTCTGTTTTCCCTTCGTAATGTTTCGGTCTCACCGAAATGAGCGACCGGTCCCACCGAGTTTACCTGACCAACTCTCTGGTTAGCTTATTACCAAAATTGGTCTCAGCGAGTTTGTGTAATCGGTCTCACCGAGATTACGTTATGCCCTAACACTAATCGTATCAGTCCTACCGAGTTGCATGTCGGTCCCACCGAAAACCCTAACGGTCACTAGCTTTGCTAAATCGGTCCGACCGAGTTTAACCATTCGGTCCCACCGAGTTTGGGAAGTTATGTGTAACGGTTAGATTTTGTGTGGAGGCTATATATACCCCTCCACCACCTCTTCATTCGTGGAGAGAGCCATCAGAATGAACCTACACTTCCACCTTACTTTTTCTAAGAGAGAACCACCTACACTTGTGTTGAGACCAAGATATTCCATTCCTACCATATGAATCTTGATCTCTAGCCTTCCCCAAGTTGCTTTCCACTCAAATCTTCTTTCCACCAAATCCAAATCCTATGAGAGAGAGTTGAGTGTTGGGGAGACTATCATTTGAAGCACAAGAGCAAGGAGCTCATCATCAACACACCATTTGTTACTTCTTGGAGAGTGGTGTCTCCTAGATTGGCTAGGTGTCACTTGGGAGCCTCCGACAAGATTGTGGAGTTGAACCAAGGAGTTTGTAAGGGCAAGGAGATCGCCTACTTCGTGAAGATCTACCGCTAGTGAGGCAAGTCCTTCGTGGGAGATGGCCATGGTGGGATAGACAAGGTTGCTTCTTCGTGGACCCTTCATGGGTGGAGCCCTCCGTGGACTCGCGCAACCGTTACCCTTCGTGGGTTGAAGTCTCTATCAACGTGGATGTACGATAGCACCACCTATCGGAACCACGACAAAAACATCCGTGTCTCCAATTGCGTTTGAATCCTCCAAACCCTTCCCTTTACTTTCTTGCAAGTTTCATGCTTTACTTTCCGCTGCTCATATACTCTTTGCATGCTTGCTTGAATTGTGTTCAGATTGCTTGACTTGTCCAAAGTTGCTAAAATCTGCCAAGAACTAAAATTGGGATAAGGCTAGATTTTTATTTGGTCAAGTAGTCTAATCACCCCCCCCCTCTATACATACTTTCGGTCCTACACATACATATTTAGAGAGCATTTTTTATTGCTTGCACCGATGACAACTTACTTGGAGGATCTTACTCAATCCATAGGTAGGTATGGTGGACTCTCATGGCAAAACTGGTTTAAGGGTGTTTGGAAGCACAAGTAGTATCTCTACTTGGTGCAAAGAATTTGGCTAGCATGAGGGGGAAAGGCAAGCTCAATCATGTTGGATGATCCATGACAATATAATTTATCTCAGATGTAAGAAAACATAACCCATTACGTTGTGTTCCTTATCCAACGTCAACTCTTTAGCATGTCATATTTTAATGAGTTCTCACAATCATAAAAGATGTCCAAGATAGTGTATTTATATGTGAAGACCTCTCTTTCTTTATTACTTCCTATTAATTGCAACGATGAACAAAACTACGTTTTTCAACTCTCAACAACTTTTATTCATCATACTCTTTATATGTGAGCTCATTACTCTCCATAAGATCCATATGATCTCTTTTATTTCTTTTTATTCTTTCTCTTTTATTTTATTCACTCAAGATCATGGCAAAATAATCAAGCCCTTGACTCAACACTAATATTTATTATATATATATATAGCTCACGGACTCGATTACATAAGAGGATCATAAAGCAAAACTCACAACTAGATCATACTAAGAACTTTATTCTACTAGATCAAGATATTATCAAAAGGATCGAACTAAGAAAAATGGTAAAGATAAAAGTGATGGTGATACGATACCGGGGCACTCCCCCAAGCTTGGCAGTTGCCAAGGGAGTGCCCATACCAGATACTCAGTTCTTCTTTGTTGGTGAAGAAGATGGATATGTTGATGATGGATAGTCGCACATCGAGCGTAGGAGGTCCTCCATCTTGCGGATAATGCCCTTGAGTGCGATGATATGCTCCTTCAACAAAATATTTTCACGTGTGAGATACTTGTTTTGTATATGGGCTAACTCAATCATCTTGAAAGCCTCGATCTCAGTTGGGGTAAGAAGATTGTGATCAAGTTGAAGGATGTCTTCTGCTGCCGGAACTTGGTCCTCCGTGGCCTTCTTGATCCCTTCATCCTTGTTGATCTCCATGGGTTCTTCTCTCTTCAGCTCTATCTTAATTAGCCAAGCATCGTTGCCCTCATTATTGGAGGAGGAGGGAGACGACATGATGCTTGGCTTTGACAACCCTGGCAGAAAACAGCTCGAAACAAGAACAGGGGATTTTTGCATGATATGTTGGTCAAAACCTTCGGGAGGTTATATAATGAATTTTTACCAACCAAAATACGTAACGTGCAAGAAAACGGAGTCCGGAGAGCACACGAGGTGCACACGAGGTAGGGGCGCGCCTAGGGGGGGTAGGGCGCGCCCTCCACCCTCGTGGAGCCCTTGTGTCCTTCCCGGACTGCTTCTTATTTTTATATTTTTCTAAATATTCCAAAACGGAAGAAAATTGCCATTAGAATTGTTTTGGAGTCGGTTTACTTACCTTACCACATACCTATTCCTTTTCGGAGTCTGAAACGTTCCGGAAAGTGTCCCTTATGTATTCCTCCGGGGTTACAGTTTCAATAACATTGGTTTCAACATTTATAGGATTACCTGAGATATAATGTTTAATTCTTTGACCGTTCACCACCTTCGGATTTGTGCCTTCGAAGTTGTTGATTTTTATAGCACCAGAACGATAGACCTCCTCGATAACGTAAGGACCTTCCCATTTAGAGAGAAGTTTTCCTACAAAAAACCTTAAACGAGAGTTGTATAGCAATACATAATCACCTACGTTAAACTCACGCTTTTGTATTCTTTTGTCATGCCATCTTTTAACTTTTTCTTTAAATAATTTAGCATTCTCATAGGCTTGGGTTCTCCATTCATCAGGTGAGCTAATATCAAATAACCTATTCTCACCAGCAAGCTTGAAATCATAATTGAGCTCTTTAATGGCCCAATATGCCTTATGTTCTAGCTCAAGAGGTAAATGACATGCTTTACCATATACCATTTTATACGGAGACATACCCATAGGATTTTTATATGCAGTTCTATAGGCCCATAATGCATCATCAAGTTTCTGGGACCAATTCTTTCTAGATCTATTATCAGTCTTTTGCAAAATTAATTTGAGCTCTCTGTTACTCAATTCAACTTGACCAATAGACTGTGGGTGATAAGGAGATGCAATTCTATGATTAACATCATACTTAGCAAGCATTTTACGAAAAGCACCATGAATAAAATGTGAACCGCCATCATTCATTAAATATCTAGGGACTCCAAACCTCAGAAAAATAACTTCTTTAAGCATCTTAATAGAGGTGTTATGATCAGGACTACTAGTTGGAATAGCTTCTACCCACTTAGTAACGTAATCAACAACAACTAAAATATGTGTGTATCCATTGGAGGCAGGAAAAGGTCCCATATAATCAAAGCCCCAAACATGAAATGGTTCAATAACAAGTGAATAATTCATAGGCATTTCTTGACGTCTACTAATATTACCAATTCTTTGACATTCATCACAAGATACAACAAACTTACGGGCATCCTTGAAGAGAGTAGGCCAATAAAAACCGGATTGCAATACCTTATGTGCAGTTCTATCTCCAGCCTGGTGTCCTCCATAAGCTTCGGAGTGACACTTGCGTAGGATCTGTTCCTGTTCATGCTCGGGTACACAACATCTAATAACACCATCTACTCCTTCTTTATAAAGATGTGTGTCATCCCAAAAGTAACGTCTCAAATCATAGAAGAACATTTTCTTTTGCTGGTATGTAAAGCCAGGTGGTATAAATTTAGCAACAATGTAATTAGCATAATCAACATACCATGGAGCAGTGTGAGAAGCATTTATGACATTTAATTGTTCATCAGGAAAGCTATCATCAATAGGTAGTGGGTCATCAAGAACATTTTCTAACCTAGACAAGTTGTCTGCAACGGGGTTCTCAGCTCCCTTTCTATCAATAATGTGTAAATCCAATTCTTGTAGCAAGAGAACCCATCTAATAAGTCTAGGTTTAGCATCTTTCTTTTCCATAAGATATTTAATAGCAGCATGATCCGTGTGAATAGTTACTTTAGAATTAACAATATAAGGTCTGAACTTATCACAAGCAAATACAACTGCTAAGAATTCTTTTTCAGTTGTAGCATAATTTCTCGGGGCATTGTCTAGAGTTTTACTAGCATATTGAATAACATTTAATTTCTTATCAACTCTTTTCCCTAGAACAGCACCTACAACATAATCACTAGCATCACACATAATTTCAAAGGGTAAATTCCAATGAGGTGGCTGAACAATAGGTGTAGAGATCAATGCTTTCTTAAGTATTTCAAATGCTTCTACGCAATCGTCATCAAAAACAAATGGTATATCTTTTTGTAATAAATTAGTCAGAGGCCGAGAAATTGTTGAGAAGTCCTTAATGAACCTCCTGTAAAAATTGGCGTGACCAAGGAAACTTCTTATACCTTTGATGTCCTTGGGACATGGCATCTTTTCAATAGCATCAACCTTAGCTTTATCAACTTCAGTACCTCTTTCAGAAACTTTATGCCCCAAGACAATACCTTCATTAACCATCAAGTGGCACTTCTCCCAATTCAAGACAAGGTTAGTTTCTTCACATCTCTGCAAAAATCGATCAAGGTTGCTTAAGCAATCACCAAAAGAGGATCCATAAACAGAGAAATCGTCCATGAAAACCTCACAAATATTTTCACAAAAGTCAGAGAATATAGCCATCATGCATCTTTGGAAGGTAGAAGGTGCATTACATGAACCAAAAGGCATACGTCTATAAGCAAAAGTACCGAACGGGCAAGTAAAAGTGGTCTTAGATTGATCATCAGCTGACACAGGTATTTGAGAGAAACCAGAATAATCATCTAGAAAGCAAAAATGTGTATGTTTGGATAATCTTTCTAGCATTTGATCAATAAAAGGTAAGGGGCAATGATCTTTTTTAGTAGCCTTATTTAATTTGTGGAAATCAATTACCATCCTATAACTCGTAATAATTCTTTGCGGAATCAATTCATCTTTATCATTAGGAACAACAGTAATACCTCCCTTTTTAGGGACACAATGGACATGACTTACCCACTGACTATCAGCAACGTGATAAATTATACCGGCCTCAAGGAGCTTTAGTATTTCCTTTCTTACCACTTCTTTCATCTTAGGATTCAGGCGTCGTTGGTGATCACGAACTGGTTTGGCATCTTTCTCCAAATTTATTTTGTGTTGACATAGTGTGGGACTAATGCCCTTAAGATCATCGAGAGTATATCCAATAGCAGCACGGTGCTTCTTCAGAGTTTTCAATAATCTCTCTTATTCATGCTCTGAAAGGTTAGCACTAATAATAACATGATATATCTTTTTCTCATCAAGATAAGCATATTTAAGAGTATCAGGTAACGGTTTGAGCTCAAACATGGGATCACCCTTGGGTGGAGGAGGATCCCCTAGGATTTTGACAGGCAAACTGTGTTTCGGGATGGGTTCCTGTTTAAAGAATACTTCATCTATTTCCCTTCTTTCATTCATAAACATATCATTTTCATGGTCTAGCAAGTATTGTTCTAAAGGATCACTAGGAGGCACGGCAATAGAAGCAAGACCAATAATTTCATCTTTACTAGTCAATTCCTCTTCACGGTGTTGTCTACGAAATTTAGAGAAATTAAACTCATGAGACATATCACCTAAACCAATAGTAACAACATCATTTTTGCAATCTATCTTAGCATTAACTGTGTTCAAGAAGGGTCTACCAAATATAATGGGACAAAAGCTATCTTGTGGGGAACCAAGAACAAGAAAATCAGCACAATATTTAGTTTTCCCACACAAGACTTCAACATCTCTAACGATTCCCATTGGTGAAATAGTATCTCTATTGGCAAGTTTAATTGTGACATCAATATCTTCTAACTCAGCAGGTGCAATATCATGCATAATGTCTTCGTATAAGTCAATAGGTATTGCACTAGCACTAGCACCCATATCACATAAGCCATGATAACAATGATCTCCTATTTTAACAGAAATAACAGGCACGCCTACCACATGTCTATGTTTATCTTTAGCACAAGGTTTAGCAATTCTAGTAGTTTCACCTTTGAACTGAATAACATGCCCATCAATATTATCAGACAAGAGATCTTTAACAATAGCAATATTAGGTTCTACTTTAACTTGCTCAGGAGGTGTATAAGTTCTAATATTGCTTTTATGAACAACAGTTGAAGCTTTTAGCATGATCCTTTACTCTAACAGGGAAAGGTGGTTTCTCAACATAAGAAGTAGGAACAATAGGATCATTATAAGTGACAGTCCTTTATTCAACTTTAATAGGTGCAACTACTTTTACTTCTATGGGAGGATGATATTTAAACCACTTCTCCTTAGGGAGATCAACATAAGTAGCAAAAGATTCACAGAAAGAAGCTACTATCTCAGAGTCAAGTCCATATTTAGTGCTAAACTTACGGAAAATATCGGTGTCCATAAAAGATTTAACACAATCAAACTTAGGTGTCATACCTGACTCTTTACCTTCGTCGAGGTCCCAATCTTCAGAGTTGCGTTTAATTCTATTCAATAAATTCTATCTGAATTCAATAGTCTTCATCATAAAAGAGCCAGCACAAGAAGTATCGAGCATGGGTTCAATTCCTCTTCACGGTGTTGTCTATGAAATTTAGAGAAATTAAACTCATGAGACATATCACCTAAACCAATAGTAACAACATCCTTTTCGCAATCTATCTTAGCATTAACTGTGTTCAAGAAGGGTCTACCAAATATAATGGGACAAAAGCTATCTTGTGGGGAACCAAGAACAAGAAAATCCGCAGGATATTTATTTTCCCACACAAGACTTCAACATCTCTAGCAATTCCCATTGGTGAAATAATATCTCTATTGGCAAGTTTAATTGTGACATCAATATCTTCTAACTCAGCAGGTGCAATATCATGCATAATTTCTTCGTACAAGTCAATAGGTATTGCACTAGCACTAGCACCCATATCACACAAGCCATGATAACAATGATCTCCTATTTTAATAGAAATAACAGACATGCTTACCACAGGTCTATGTTTATCTTTAGCACAAGGTTTAGCAATTCTAGCAGTCTCATCACAGAAATGAATAACATGCCCATCAATATTATCAGACAAGAGATCTTTAACAATAGCAATATTAGGTTCAACTTTAACTTGCTCAGGAGGGGTATAAGTTCTAATATTGCTTTTACGAACCACAGTTGAAGCTTTAGCATGATCTTTTGTCCTAACAGGAAAAGGTGGTTTCTCAACATAAGCAGTAGGAACAATAGGATCATTATAAGTGACAGTCTTTTCTTCAACTTTAATAGGTGCAGCTACTTTTACTTCTATGGGAGGATGATATTTAAACCACTTCTCCCTAGGGAGATCAACATGAGTAGCAAAAGATTCACAGAAAGAAGCTACTATTTCATAGTCAAGTCCATATTTAGTGCTAAATTTACAGAAAACATCGGTATCCATAAAATATCTAACACAATCAAACTTAGGTGTCATACCTGACTTCTTACCTTCGTCGAGGTCCCAATCTTCAGAGTTGCGTTTAATTCTTTCCAATAAATCCCATTTGAATTCAATAGTCTTCATCATAAAAGAGCGAGCACAAGAAGTATCGAGCATGGTGCGATTGTTATCAGAAAGCCGAGCATAAATTTTTTGAATAATCATTTCTCTTGAGAGCTCATGATTGGGGCATGAATATAACATTGACTTAAGCCTCTCCCAAGCTTGAGCGATGCTTTTTCCTTCGCGAGGCCAAACATTATATATATAATTATGATCACGATGAACAAGATGCATAGGATAAAACTTCTGATGAAATTCCAATTTCAATCGTTTGTAGTTCCATGATCCCATATCATCACATAGCCTATACCATGTCAATACGTCTCCCTCCAAAGATAAAGGGAAGACCTTCTTCTTGATAACATCATCGGGCATACCTGCAAGCTTAAATAATCCACAAACTTCATCCACATATATTAGGTGCTCATCGGGATGTAATGTTCCATCTCCTGCAAAAGGTTTAGCTAGCAGTTTTTCTACCATACCCGAAGGAATCTCAAAGTAGACATTTTCATTTTCAGTAGGTTCAGTAGGTTGAGGAGCAACTCTTTTCTCTTCTGGTCGGGGTGAAGATACCCCGAACAATCCCCTCAGAGGATTACTTTCCATAGCAACAAGGGACAGTAAATTTCAGCACACTATATAAATTTTTCCTTACCAAATTCCACCTACCAAAGGCGCTTCACTCCCCGTCAATGGCGCCAGAAAAGAGTCTTGATGACCCACAAGTATAGGGTATCTATCATGGTCCTTTCAATAAGTAAGAGTGTCAAACCCAACGAGGAGCAGAAGGAAATGATAAGCGGTTTTCAGCAAGGTATTCTCTGCAAGCACTGAAATTATAGGCAACAGATAGTTTTGTGATAAGATAATTGGTAACGAGAAACAAGTAACAAAAGTAAATGAAGTGCAGCAAGCTGGCCCAATCCTTTTTGTAGCAAAGGACAAGCCTAGACAAACTCTTATATAGAGAAAAGCGCTCCCGAGGACACATGGGAATTATCGTCAAGCTAGTTTTCATCACGTTCATATGATTCGCATTCGGTACTTTGATAATTTGGTATGTGGGTGGACCGGTGCTTGGGTACTGACCTTACTTGGACAAGTATCCCACTTATGATTAACCTCTATTGCAAGCATTCACAACTACAACAAAAGTATTAAGGTAAACCTAACCATAGCATGAAACATATGGATCCAAATTAGCCCCTTACGAAGCAACGCATAAACTAGGGTTTAATCTTCTGTCACTGTAGCAACCCATCATCTACTTATTACTTCCCAATGCCTTCCTCTAGGCACAAATAATGGTGAAGTGTCATGTAGTCGACATTCACATAACACCACTAGAGGAGAGACAACACACATCTCATCAAAATATCGAACGAATACCAAATTCACATGACTACTAATAGCAAGACTTCTCCCATGTCCTCAGGAACAAAAGTAACTACTCACAAAGCATATTCATGTTCATAATCAGAGGGGTATTAATATGCATATAGGATCTGAACATATGATCTTCCACCAAATAAACCAACTAGCATCAACTACAAGGAGTAATCAACACTACTAGCAACCCACAGGTACCAATCCCAGACTTGGAGACAAGAATTAGATACAAGAGATGAACTAGGGTTTGAGAGGAGATGGTGCTGATGAAGATGTTGATGGAGATTGACCCCCTCCCGATGAGAGGATCGTTGGTGATGACTATGGCAATGATTTCCCCCTCCCGGAGGGAAGTTTCCCCGGTAGAAGAGCTCCGCCGGAGCCCTAGATTGATTCCGCCAAGGTTCCGCCTTGTGGCGGTGGAGTCTCATCCCGAAAGATGGCTTATGATTGTTTTCCTCATTGAAAGACTCCATATAGCATAAGATGGGCATCAGAGGGCCACCAGGGGGCCCACAAGGTAGGGGACGTGCCCAGGGGGGTAGGGCGCGCCCCCACCCTCGTGGGCAGGGTGTGGCCCCCCTGGTGAACTTCTTGCGCTCGGTATTTTTTATATATTCTGAAAATGACTTCCGTGAAGTTTCAGGACTTTTGGAGCTGTGTAGAATAGGTCTCTAATATTAGCTCCTTTTCTAGCCCCGCCGGCATTCTCCCTCTTTATGTAAACCTTGTAAAATAAGAGAGAATAGGCATAAGTATTGTGACATAATGTGTAATAACAACCCATAATGCAATAAATATAGATATAAAAGCATGATGCAAAATGGATGTATCAAGCAGTTCTTTTCTTACTTTCATCCATAGAAACATAAGGAGCTTTAATTGATTCATCTACTTTAGGCACAAAAGTTTTCATCTTTAGATTTTCCACATCATGAGCAATTCTATCAACACTTCTAGACAAATCATCAATCTTATTCAACTTTTCTTCTATGGAAGTGTTGAAAACTTTTTGTGTGTTGATAAATTCTTTAATATTATTCTCAAGATCAGAGGTGTTCCTATTATTATTGTAAGATTGATTTCCACAGGAATTACCATAATTGTTAGAGGAATTACTAGGAAAAAGGCCTAGGATTAAAATTACCTCTATAAGCATTATTGTTGAAATTATTGCAAGAAATAAAATTCACATCAATTGCATCACTATTTTGCTCAATCAAAGTAGACAAAGGAATATCATTAAAATAAACGGGAGCACCCTTACTAGCAACCAATTTTAGAAGAGCATCAAATTTATCACTCAAACAAGAAATTTCGTCAACCGAATTAACTTTTTTACTAGTAGGAGCTCTTTCGGTATGCCATTGTGAATTATTTTCCATGATATTATCAAGCAATTTGGTGGCTTCACCCAAAGTAATTTCCATAAAATTACCACCCGCGGCGGAATCTAAAAGATTATGAGAAACAAAATTCAATCCCGCATAAAAAAATTGTATGATCATCCAAAGATTTAACCCATGAGTTGCGCAATTCCTTAGCATCATTTTCATCCTTTCCCAAGATTGTGCAACATGCTCATGTTCAAGTTGCTTGAAATTCATGATCTGGGTTCTAAGGGAAATAATTTTTGCGGGAGGAAAATACTTACTGATAAAAGCATCTTTGCACTTGTTCCAAAAATCAATACTATTACAAGGCAAAGAAGAGAACCAAATTTTTGCAGAATCACGCAAAGAGAACGGAAATAATTTCATATTGACCACATTATTGTCCAAATCTTTTTTATTTTGCATATTGCATAATTCCATGAAGGTATTAAGATGAGACGCGGCATCCTCATTAGGAGTACAGGAAAATTGGCTTTTCATAACAAGATTCGGCAAAGCGGTATTAATATCACAAGTCTCCACACAAGTGGAGGGAGGAGCAAGCGAAGGGCCAATAAAATCATTGTTGTTGGCATTTGAGAAATCACATAACTTGTTGTTCTCTTGAGTCATGATGACCACACAACAAGATTCCACTCAAAAAAACAAATCCGGCAAGAAAATAGCGAACGAAAAAAAGAGGCGAATAAAACGGCAACTTTTTGTGAAGTGGGGGAGAGGAAAATGGGAGGCAAATGGCAAATAATGTAAATTGCAAGGAGATGAGATTTGTGATTAGGAACCTGGTTATGTCGAAGATCCTCCCCGGCAACGGCACCAGAAATTCTCCTTGAGGTAGCTGCAACTACGTCGGTAATTCCCTGGAGAGGGAGGGATGATGTAGCACGGCGACGGTAGGTATTTCCCTAAGTTATGAAACCAAGGTATTGAACCATTAGGAGAACCAAGCAACACAACGTAAACAGCACCTGCACACAAACAGCAACACCTCGCAACCCGACGTGTTAAAGGGGTTGTCAATCCCTTCCGGGGTACGGTGCCTCAAGATAGGCAAGCGGACGTGAGGTAAATTGTAGTAGATTGATATATCGAATGCCAAATAAAATAAATAAAGATAAAACGCAGCAAGGTATTTTTGTATTTTTTTGGTTTAATAGATCTGAATAAAAATGCAAATGAAAAGAATATCGCAAGGCAAATATATGAGAAAGAAGACCCGGGGGCGTAGGTTTCACTAGTGGCTTCTCTCGAGAAAAAATAGCAAACGGTGGGTAAACAAATTACTGTTGGGCAATTGATAGAATTTCAAATAATTATGACGATATCCAGGCAATAATGATTACATAGGCATCACGTCCAAGATTAGTAGACCGACTCCTGCCTGCATCTACTACTATTACTCCACACATCGACCGCTATCCAGCATGCATCTAGTGTATTAAGTGCATGGAAAAATGGAGTAATGCAATAAGAGCGCTGACATGATATAGACAAGATCCGTTTATCTATATGGCGGTAGGTATAGATCTCGTCTTTTTATCCTCAGTAGCAGCGATACATACGTGTCGGTTCCCTTTCTATCACTGGGATCAAGCACCGTAAGATCGAACCCACTACCGGGCACCTCTTCCCATTGCAAGATAAATAGATCAAGTTGGCCAAACAAAACCGAAATATCAGAGAAGAAATACGAGGCTATAAGAGATCATGCATATAAGAGATGAAAGAAACTCAAATAACTTTCGTGGATATAAAAAGATATAACTGATCATAAACTCGGAGTTCATCAGATCCCAACACACCCACCACAAAAGAGTTACATCATATGGATCTCCTAGAGATCAATGTAGTGAGAATTCAGCGAGAGAGAGAAAGCCATCTAGCTACTAACTACGGACCCAAAGGTCTACAAAGAACTACTCACGCATCATCGGAGAGGCACCAATGAAGGTGGTGAACCCCATCCGAGATGGTGTCTAGATTGGATCTGGACTCTGCGACGGCTGGATGAATATTTCATCGACTCCCCTAGGGTTCTGGTATTTTGGGGGTATTTATAGAGCAAAGAGGCGGTCCGGGGGGCACCCAAGGTGGGCACAACCCACCAGGGCGCGCCTGGGCCTCCTGGCGCGCCCTGGTGAGTTGTGCCCCCCTCGGGGCACCCCCCAGGTGCAACCAGGGCCCATTGCCTTCCTTCTGGCCCATAAAAAATCTCTGTAAAGTTTCGTGGCATTTCGACTCCGTTTGATATTGATTTTCTACGATGTAAAAACATGGAAAAAAACAGGAACTGGCACTTGGCACTATGTCAATAGGTTAGTACCAAAAAATGACTATAAAATGATTATAAAACATCCAAGATTGATAATAAAACATCATGGAACAATCAAAAATTATAGATACGTTGGGGACGTGTCAGGGCACTCTTTGAAGTTCTTTGTGTTGGATTGAGTATTATGAATCCAAAATTATTTGGTGTTATTTTAGTACAAACTCTTGGATAGATCGATCGGAAAGAATAGCTTCAAGGTGGTTTCGTACCCTACAAACGATTTCTTCTTATGTTCTCCGCTAGATAGGAACTTTGGAGCGATTCTTCATTTCAATTTGAGGGGTGGTTATATGATCCAATTATATTAGCACTATTGAGAGATTGCACTAGCGAAAGTACAGACCCTAGGCCTCATTTTCAAGCATTGCAATACCATTTTTGTGCCCGTTTACTATTTGCTACCTTGCTGTTTTTATTTATTCATATTATAAAAATATATTTCTACCTTCAATATTACACTTTTATCACCATCTCTTCACCGAACTACTGCACCTATACAATTTGACATTGTATTTGGTGTGTTGGGGACACAAGAGATTTCTTGTATTTGATTGCAGGGTTGTTTGAGAGAGACCATCTTCATCCTATGCCTCCCACAGATTGATAAACCTTAGGTCATCCAGTTGAGGGAAAATTACTACTGTCCTACAAAACTCTGCGCTTGGAGGCCCAACACGTGTCTACAAGAATAAAGTTGCATAGTAGACATCAATTGGGCATCAAGATCTATAGGGATATCTCGAGACGCTTAATAGGACTTTCACAAAGCACATACCTTGAAAAGATTTTGAAGAAGTTCAAAATGGATCATTCAAACAAAGGGTTCTTGCCTGTATTGCAAGGTGTGAACTTGAGTAAGACTCAAAGCTCGACCACGGCAGAAGATAGAAAGATAATAAAAGTCATTCCCTATGCCTCAACCATAGGTTCTATAAAGTACGCCATGCTATGTACCAGACCTATTTTGTACCTTGCCATGAGTTTGGCAAATGGGTACAATAGTGATCCAGGAGTAGATCACTGGACAGCAGTCAAAATTATCCTTAGTTACCTAAGAGGACTAAGGAAATGTTTCTCGGTTATGGAGGTGATAAAGAGTTCGTCGTAAAGGGTTATGTCGTTGCAAGCTTTGACACCAATCCGGATGATTCTGAGTCTCAATCTGGATACATATTGAAAATGGGAGCAATTAGCTAGAGTAGCTCCATGCACAGCATTGTGGACATAGAAAATTTGCAAAATACATACGACTCTGAATGTGGCAGACCCGTTGACTAAAACTCTCTCACAAGCAAAACATGATCACACCTTAATACTCTTTGGGTGTTAATCACATGTCGATGTGAACTAGATTATTGACTCTACTAAACCCTTTGGGTGTTGGTCACATAATGATGTAAACTATTGGTGTTAATCACATGGCGTTGTGAACTAGATTATTGACTTTAGTGCAAGTGGGAGACTGAAGGAAACATGCCCTGGAGGCAATAATAAAGTTTTTATTCTATATTTCCTTATTCATGATAAAGGTTTATTACTCATGCTAGAATTGTATTGATCGGAAACCTAAATACATGTGTGAATACATAAACAAATATCGTGTCCCTAGTAAGCCTCTACTAGACTAGCTCGTTGATCAAAGATGGTTAAGGTTTCCTAACCATGGGCATGGGTTTTCATTTGATAATGGGATCACATCATTAGGAGAATGATGTGATGGACAAGACCCACCCGTTAGCTTAGCAAAATGATCGTTCAGTTTATTGCTATTGCTTTCTTCATGTCAAATACATATTCCTTCGACTATGAGATTATGGAACTCCTGGATAATGGAGGAATGCCTTATGTGCTATCAAACGTCACAACGTAACTGGGTGATTATAAAGATGTTCTACAGATATCTCCAAAGGTGTCTGTTGAGTTGGCATAGATCAAGATTAGGATTTGTCACTCCGAGTATCGGAGAGGTATCTCTAGGCCCTCTCAGTAATACACATCATAAGCTTGCAAGCAAACGACTAAGGAGTTAGTCATGAGATGATGTATTACAGAACAAGTAAAGAGACTTGCCGGTAACGAGATTGAACTAGGTATGAAGATACCGATGATCGAATCTCGGGCAAGTAAGATACCGATGGACAAAGGGAATTACGTGTGCTTTCATAACGGTTCCACCGATAAAGATCTTCATAGAATATGTAGGAGCCAATATGGGCATCCAGGTTCCGATATTGATTATTGACCGGAGAGGTGTCTCGGTCATGTCTACATAGTTCTCGAACCCATAGGGTCTGCACGCTTAACGTTCAATGATGATATAGTATTATATGAGTTATGTGATTTGGTGACCGAATGTTGTTTGGACTCCCAGATGAGATCACGGACATGACGAGGAGTCTCGAAATGGTCGAGAGTTAAATATTGATATATAGGACAATGGTATTCAGACATCGAAAGTGTTTCGAAGGGTGTCGGGTACTTATCTGGTCACCGGAAAGGAGTTTCGGGCACCCCCGGCAAAGATATGGGCCTAATGGGGCCCAAGGGGGAACGGACCAGCCCCTGGTGCGCCCCTTCTTTGGACAGCATGCCCTAAGGGAAGGAAATGGGGAGGGCTAGCCCCTCCTTCCTTTCCCTCTCATAGGAGAAAGGAAAGGGGGGCGCTACCCTCCCCTGCCTTTCCCCCGTGCCTATATAAGGCAGGAGAGGGCGCGGCTTGGGTAGGACTCCAAGTAGGATTCCTCCTACTTGGGAGCCTCCTTTGGCTACTCCTCCCTTCCTCCCACCTATCTATATGTGGGGAGGGGGCGCCACACAAGGACACAACATTGTCTTAGCCGTGTGCGGTGCCCCCGTTCACCGTTTACTCCCTCGGTCATATTTTCGTAGTGCTTAGGCAAAGACCTACGGAGATCACATCACCATCACCGTCACCATGCTGTCGTGCTCCCAAAACTCATCTACTACCTCGCTGATTTGCTGGATCAAGAAGCAGTTGACGTCAACGAGCTGAACGTGTGCAGAACACGGAGGTGCCGTGCGTTCGGTACTAGATCGGCTGGAGCGCGAAGAAAGTTTGACTACATCAACCGCATTGTGAAACGCTTCCGCTTACGGTCTACGAGGGTACATAGACACACTCTCCCTCTCGTTGCTATGCATCTCCATGGATAGATCATTGCGTGTGCATAGAATTTTTTTTGTTTTCCATACAATGTTTCCCAATAGTACTGTGAGTAGTTCCACATCGGACCTACGGGTCCATAGCAGTAGCTAGATGGCTCTCTCTCTCTCTCTAATCTTCAATACAATGTTCTCTTCGGAGATTGATATGACGTAATACTTTTGCAGTGTGTTTGTTGGGATGCAATGAATTGTGGTTTTATGGTCGGATTATTCACTAAAAGTAATCGAGTCCTTTCTGAAATTTATTACGTGTGATTGTTTATAGCTATGTAATGCTTTCCAATCAATGAGTTTTCTTTGGCCAAGTTGTTGATTAGATCTTTAGTGGAAGTGGTGCATAGTAGTAGGTTTGATCTTACGGTTTCTTGACATCATGACAGAAGGGGTAGCAAGGCACGTATTTGTATTATTGCTACTAAGGGTAAAATGACAGGGTTCGATAATATTGATTGGTCTTATTTTGTCTACATTATGCCGTCATGCTTAAAGCATTACTCTGTTTGTTATGAACTTAATACCTAGAGAGGAAAGCATAGAACGCTCTAGAAGTGGAGTAATAGTAGTAGGTGTCAGTAAGTTTAATGGTCTATTTGTCACGAACATAATATCTATGTATTGATCATGTCATGAATAACATCATAACCATGTACTTTTCTATTAATTGCACAACAGTAATTTGTCTACCCACCGTGTTATTATACTTACGAGAGAGATGCCTAGTGACGCTATGGCCCCCGGTTCATTTTCAATTTATATTTACTAAAGCCCTAAAAATACCTTGTTGCAATTTATTATCTTTTATGTTAATTCTATATTATCCATCTATCACTACCAAATTTAATCCTTGTAACCGACAAGAACGAGGGGACTGACAACCCCCTTGCCTTCGTTGGGTACACGTATTTGCTTTGTGTGTGTATAGGTACCGTTTATCTATTTCTTGTGGAGTCTCGTATTGGTTTGATAAACTTTGGTTCTTAATTGAGGGAAATACTTAGCAACTTTGCTACATCACCCTTCCTCTTCAGGGAAATCCCGACGAACTATATAAGTAGCACAACACAGCGTCCACGGGATACGAGAGTAGGTGGTCCCGCCGGCGCTATTTTGGGCTGCTAGAGCAAGAAGATCAGAGATTGAAGAAGCATGACGGTCATTGGATTGACATACAATGGTCACTGCTGCTAGAATCATTTGTTGACTAAGTTGACAACACCTTGCATACACGTCAACTTAGTAGACCCACAAGTCAGCCTCGAAATCTATGGCAAACAACATACAACCCATTTGCTAATATTTTTAATAATTTATAGACATTTGCTAATCCTTATGGAATTTATTGCAGTCCACATTCTTTTTGTTAGAATTGCAGCCCATATTCAAGCCAGGGTTAAAAATTTCCTTGAAATTTTGCATATTTTGGTGGGGTCTGAACTATTTTTAATCCCAACATTTCATTTTAGATTCAAACTAATTTCAAAAATAAATATATATTAATTTAAAATCCAATGAAAATTTTCCCGCAAAAAAATCAATGAAATTTAAAATCTCAAAATAAAAAAATGAAAAATGAAACTGAAGGCCAATTTGCTATGTTTTTTTTAAATTTACAGCCCATTTTCTTATTACTTGTAGCCCATTTTTTGGGTAAGCCGAGTGCATCCCTCCTCCTCTTTAAAGATTTGTAGCCCAGCAAGGCAGATAAAAGAAAGTAGCATTACCCCGCAAAAAAAGCAAGTAGCATTGATTGGGTATTCTCCAGAACGGATAAATCCATTGAAAGGATCGATATAGTTGACTAGAGGGGGTGAATAGGAACCTAACAATTTTTAGCTTTTCTTTACCAAATTAAACTTTGCATCAAAGTAGGTTGTCTAGATATGTAACTAGGTGAGCAACCTATATGATGCAACAACAACAAGCACACGAGCAAGCAATGGATACAACACAATATGAGCTTGCACAAGTAAAGGTGAGAGATAACCAATAGCGGAGCCGGTGAAGACGAGGATGTGTTACCAAAGTTCCTTCCCTTTGAGGGGAAGTATGTCTCCATTGGAGCAGTGTGGAGGCACAAAGCTCCCCAAGAGGCCACTAGGGCCACCGTATTCTCCTCACGCCCTCACACAATGCAAGATGTCGTGATTCCACTATTGGTGCCCTTGAAGGCGGTGACCGAACCTTTACAAACAAGGTTGGGGCTATCTCCACAACTCAATTGGAGGCTCCCAAAAATACCACGGAGCTTCACCATAATGGAATGTGGCTCCGAGGTGAATTCAACCGTCTAGGGTGCTCAAACACCCAAGAGTAACAAGATCCACAAGGGGTTAGTGGGGGGAATCAAATTTCTCTTGGTGGAAGTGTATATCCGGGCATTCTCAACGAATCCCTAAAGAATTAACAAGTTTGATTGGCTAGGGAGAGAGATCGGGCGAAAATGAGCTTTGGAGAAACAATGGATCTTGGGGGAAAAGAGGTAAGTCAACTTGGAGAAGAAGACATCCTTTTATAGTGGGGGAACCAATCCAACCGTTACCCCCCATTCAGCCCGCTCAGAGCAGTACTACCGCTAGGGTTAGCGGTACTACTGCTGGGTGTCGTGGTACTACCGCTCCCCCTTGCGGTACTACCATGTAGACTGTGGGAGACCAGAGGTGGAACGAGATCTAGACCCAGGGCGGTACTAGCAGCAGTGGTAGGGGCAGTACTACCGCTTGTGAGTGGTACTACCGCCTCTACTGCCATTGCCAGTGCCGCATAGCCCGACACGAGAGGCGACACTTTCGAGTCGAGGCGGTAATAGCACATCACTTCAGCGGCACTATGGCTGAGAGCCCCCTGGCAGTACTACCGCTGGGCAGCGGTACTGCCGCCTATGACTCTTGAGCGGTACTTCCGCTGGGAGTTGCAGTACTACCGTTGGGACCATAACAAGCTCACAATAGAGGCAACGAAAGATCCTCCATTGATGCGGGAAGGATCAGTGGGTGCAAAGGACATGTGTACATGTTGATTCCACCCTAACCTTTCCTATGCAGACCCCCTCTTGATAGTACGGTGACTCCTATGAATCAAGTCCACCAAAACCGAAACGAAAGAAACTACACCGTCTTCACTTAAAACTCCGAGGGGGAGGAATCATCTCATGCTAATGAATGAATCTCTGAAATACTCAACGCACACGATTAGTCCGCAAAAGTATTGTCATCAATCACCAAAACTACTTAGAGAGAGACATGCC
Organism: Triticum aestivum; assembly: GCF_018294505.1. Classification (NCBI taxonomy): domain Eukaryota; kingdom Viridiplantae; phylum Streptophyta; class Magnoliopsida; order Poales; family Poaceae; genus Triticum; species Triticum aestivum. The sequence continues at coordinate 447,927,095 of NC_057812.1, read as the reverse complement.
TTAACAATCTCCCCCCTTTTGGTGGATTGATGACAACACGGGATTTGCACAAAGGTAAGACATGAGAGTAAATGAATCCCAAACCAAATTAGAGGTGCCTTTGGAATGCAAGCCAAACACATTAGGATCAACACTCCCCCTATATTTTATAGTCTGACAACATATGCAACAAGAATGGGACATATATAGCTCAGATGCAATAGAGTAGAAGTGAGCAAAGTATATAACAGGATAAGCATGCAACTCACATACTACCAAAGTACTCGACAAACATAGAAAATAAAAGGATAAGGTAGCATATGTCTCACACCATATGATAGGGTACCAGGTCTCACAAGCACAAACCAAACCAAAGCAAATGACGAGAAAAGAGTTTGCGAGAGAGAAAGGCAAGGCAAACAAGCCACACAAACACACGCTCGCAACTCGACAATGACAAATCCCTAAACTATCTCCCCCTTTGGCATCGAGACACCAAAAAAGGCAAAGAGCGCTGCTACGGCTCCAAGTGATAGCAAACTGAAGGTCTCCATCATCACATCCCTGCGAGATCGTTTGCACCGCCATCATCAGCAGGAAACTGCCCGGTGTTTGAATCTGTCCATGGGCAGTGCGGCTGAACCCACTCCTCCTCATCGGTGATCTTGCCCTCAGATCCACTGGCAACTGTCGCACCCAACTGACGCATGAGCTCCTTGTGACAACTCATGGCCTTCTTCTTAGACACATGAGCCATGTACTGTCCATGAGATTCCATATAGAAGAGTTTCTTCATTTTGTGCTTGAGCTTGTTTGCCCATGGGGGCTCCACTCCAGAGGGCTCATAGTCATCGTCATCATTGGCATCAACCTCTGTCTCAACGTCAGCAGCTCCAGATGGAATCCTAGACCTCAGAACTGAGGTGCCCCAGTTCTCCTTCTTCCTCATATGCTTGATCTCATGAGTTATTAACTCGCCAGTCTCTAGCACAACATTAGGATAAACATGCACCCAATCCTTCTCAATCAGCAATATGATAAACGGACCATAGATAGGGCACTTGCGCTCAGAGATAGCAGAGACTAGTTCAGACCACATGACATGAGAGATATCCAAGGATTCTCCAGTGTTTTCTTCCTTCTCATGCTGGCAGAAAAGAAGCATGTCCACGAGAAAGGAGTGAACCATATCCAAGTTCCCAATGCGAGGGAAGAGAGTGTCTCTGAATATGTGATGAAATATGTCCAGATAGGCAGGCAGCTCATAGGTATCCTTCTGAGTCTCGGGGTGAATCTTCAAAGTACAATAGGGCCAGAGAGATTGCTTGTGAGTGGAAGTTGTATTGCGTTGAGGGCGAAAGCCAACTGGGTTCGCAAGTCCTTGATCTTCAATCCCAAGTAACTCCATGAAAGCCTTCCATTTGACAGAAAGAAGCTTGCCACTTGTCATCCAAGTTAGAGTTCTTTCCTCATCTGTTCCAAGATGGACTGTGGCATAAAATTGAGCCACCAAATCTGCATCAAAGTCCTTGTTGAACTGCATGATCCTGAGAATGTTCAGCTAAGAACGTATCTGTAGGGCTTTGCCAAAGTAGGCAGGATCCTTATCCATATAGTCAGTGTCGATTGTGCGAACATCAACATAGAGATTCTTCTTCGCTTTGATCACATCAAAGTAGATGGCCCACTGAAAGCGATTCCAGAAAGGATGGTTGACCAAAGTGGGTTCTTGATCTTCTGTATATGGGTTCCGCCGGTGCCTTTCCCAGAACTCCTTTGCAGACATCTCCGTCACAGACTTGGCCCTAGGCTTGGGCTTGTTCGCAATAGTCTTCTTTGGCTGAGGAGGAGGAGGAACACTTGAGGAGGCAACTGCTATCTCAGAGGTGTGATAGCACTTTGAAGTAGAACACCCGAGGTTGACACGGCGGACATGTTGCCCAGAAGGGCCGTCACCTGGAACCAAACACAAGGACACAAGAAACAACATGAAAGAATGAGCATAAGCCACCAGAAAAAGCAACACGGATCGATATTTGGTATGAGTATGGTGGAAGTGGGCAGCCAGCGGTAGTACTGCAATCTGGAAGCGGCAGTACCACTCCAGGGGAGCGGTAGTACCGCTCCAGGCGAGGGAACAGCAGTTCCCTATTACCTGGCCAAATCCGGCACTACCAGGATGCCAAATTCAAAAATAAGCCTACCAAATATCAATCCAAACAGTCTAGACGCCTTCTCCAACCTACTGAAGCCTTGATTTAGCCAAAAATCAAGAAATGCAACAACTATTGCCCCTAAAGACTAGATCTGAAACCTAGACACAAAGAGAAGAGGAATGGGGGCAATACATGCATCCATGGCAAGACGACGGGGTGGGGATCGATTCCACCGAAGGAAATGGAGAGGGATGGCCCGGAGACGGCGGCCCGCCGAAGCCCTGCGGCGAGTACGACGCTTAAGCACGAAGGGGGTTGAGCGAGGTTAGCGAATGGGTGTGGGGAAGAAAGAAACTCCCCCTGCCCGACATAACCCCCCCCCCAGTCCCGCCCCGCAGCGGTAGTACCACGGGGGAGGGCAGTAGTACCGCTTAATGTCCATCAGCGGTAGTACCGCGCTCCACCAGTGGTAGTACCGCTCAGCCAAGTACTCAAGGGCTAGACACAAAAAGGCTTAGCTCAAGCAAGAAAAAGAACCTACAAGGAGAGGGAGCAAACACAAAGGCAGAAAAACACCCACGAGAGGACAAGAAACACACACCTCTCAAAGAGAGGGCGGTGGCCGAGGCCACCTATGTTTGAGTCAAGTGGTATGGCACTATGAAGATTTTAACCTTAGGCCCATGACCAAAACTCATCTTTGAAGCACAAGTACCATCAAAATGGCTAATGTGAAATACTTGATCAATTTATGCATAATGGGGGGAGGGAGAGTTCATTGAGAGAACAACACTCCCTCTATGTCCATGCCTACACATAAACAAGACATCACGATGAGTATGGTGGGGTGTGCAAGGGTTCAGGTCACATTGATCGAATCAATGATATTTAGCTCAAGCCTTAACTCGCGAAATCTTGCTTCATCCAAGGGCTTCGTGAATATATCTGCAAGGTTATCATGAGTGTTGACATAGTTGAGCTCGATCTCCCCTTGCCTAATGTGATCCCGTATGAAATGATATCGAATCTCAATATGCTTCGTCTTGAAGTGTTGCACCGGGTTGAGAGAAATCTTGATGGCACTTTCATTGTCACACCAAAGAGGCACTTTGTTACAAATGACTCTGTAATCCTTTAAAGTTTGCCCCATCCATAGAAGTTGAGCACAACAACTCCCGGCAGCCACATACTCCACTTCGGTGGATGAGAGAGACACACAACTTTGCTTCTTAGAAGACCAACTAACCAAAGAGCAACCGATAAATTGGCACCCTCCGGAAGTTGACTTCCTATCCACTTTGTCTCCTGCCCAATCCGAGTCCGAAAAGCCCACAAGATTGAAGTTTGCTCCTCTTGGGTACCATAAGCCAAAGTTTGGGGTATGAGCCAAATATCAAAAGATTCGCTTGACCGTCACATAGTAGCTTTCCTTAGGTGCGGCTTGAAACCATGCACAAATTCCCACACTCAACATGATACCCGGTCTAGATGCACAAAGGTAAAGCAAGGAGCCAATCATGGAGCGATATACCTTTTGATCCACCGCTTTACCATTGGGATCTATGTCAAGTTGACTTTCGACGGGCATTGGAGTGGATGCCGGCTTGACATCACTTAGCTTGAATCTCTTGAGCAAGTCTTGAGTATATTTGGCTTGGTTGATGAAGGTTCCTTCTCTTCTTTTCTTGATTTCAAACCCGATAAAGAACTTCAACTCTCCCATCATGGACATCATAGTCGATACCCTCGACTTGGGAGTAGCCTTGTGCTACCAACCGAGCCTTGTTGCGAACAAGAATTCCATGAGCATCTTGCTTGTTCTTGAATATCCACTTGGTTCCAATGACATTATGGTTCCCCGTTGGCCTTGGCACCAATCTCCACACCTTGTTGTGATCGAAGTTGTTGAGTTCTTCATGCATGGCATTAAGCTAATCCGGATCCGCGAGCGCCTCATGGACCTTTTGGGGTTCAACACAAGAAACAAATGCATGATGTTCACAATAGTTTGTTAATTGTCTTCGAGTGCTTACCCCCTTTCTTAAGCTTCCAAGCACATTCGTCATGAGATTCCCTTTGGTAGTGAGCTTGGATGCAATCTTGGCGGCACGACGCTCCAATTCCTCCTCAGGAGAGAGTTGAGGAGCGGTAACTTGATCATCTTGAGCGTCGTCTTGAGCTTGTTCTGGATCTTCATCTTGTTTTGTGGTGAGAACATGACCTTGGGCATCACTTGGTGGATCACCAAAAACTTGAGGTTGATCTTGCCCTTGATCTTGTTCATTTGGTTGAGGGCCTTCACTTTGTTCTTCGGAAGCGTGTGGGTCTTGGGTTGGTGATGGTTCCACTTGAGTGGAACATTGTCCTTCTCCTCAGCCACAAGGGGTTCCTCAATGGGTAGGAAATGACCAACATCCATTCTTCTTATGGCTTGGGGAGGAATTTCATCACCTACATCACAAGTACCACTTTGCTCCACTTGGGAGCCGTTATTCTCGTCAAACTCCATGTTACACGTCTCCTCAATGATTCTGGTGGACTTTTTGATGACACGGTAAGCATGAGAGTTTGTATCATAACCAACAAATATGACCTCATGAGCTCTAGCCTCAAATTTAGACAAACAAACACCTTTCTTGAGAATGAAACACTTACACCCGAACACCCGGAAGTACTTGAGGTTGGGCTTTTTACTGGTGAGTATCTCATATGGAGTCTTGTTCAAGGATTTGCGGAGGTAGAGCCGATTGGATGCATGACAAGCGGTGTTGATGGCTTCGGCACAAAAGTTGTATGGAGACTTGAACTCCACCATCATGGTCCTTGCCGCATCCATCAACGTCCGGTTCTTCCTCTCCGCTACACCATTTTGTTGAGGGGTGTAAGGTGCGGAATATTGATGCTTGATCCCCTCATCACTAAGAAACTCATCCAAGGTGTAGTTCTTGAACTCGGTGACGTTGTCACTTCTTATCATCAAGATCTTTGCATTGTGTTGATGTTGAGCTTCATTTGCAAAGTCGATGACGGTTTGTTGGGTCTCACTCTTCCTCTTGAAGAAATATACCCAAGTGTATCTTGAATAATCATCCATAGCCACCAAGCAATACTTTCTACCCCCAAGACTATCAAAGGATGGAGGTCCAAAAAGATCCAAGTGAAGGAGCTCCAAGGTCCTCTTCGAGTAGATGATAGTAGTGGGAGGGTGAGCCTTCTGATCTTGCTTTCCTTCGATACAAGCACTGCAAGTACGATCTTTGGCAAAACTAACATTTTTTAGTCCACGGACATGGTCCCCCTTGAGAAGACTTTGCAAAGATCTCATATTGACATGGGCTAAACGGCGATGCCAAAGCCACCCCACATCAACTTTAGCCATTAGGCATGTCGCGGTCTTAGTGGGTCGCTTTGAAAAGTTAATCACATAAAGACCGTTCTCGACATGCCCAACAAAGGCTACTTTAAGAGTCTTGCTCCACAAGAGGGCCACGGTATCAATATCAAAGGAAGTGGAAAATCCCATGAGTGCAAGTTGACGAATGGAAAGTAAATTGTATGCAAGGGACTCAACAAGCATAACTTTATCAATCGTGAGATCATGATAAATGACAACCTTGCCAAGACCCAATACCTTAGAAGACGAGGCATCACCCCACTCGACATTGGTGGGCATAGAGGAAATCTTGTGCACGTCCACCACCAAGTCCTTGCTTCCGGTCATGTCGTGGAATTGTCACGGAAGATGTCCTAGTGCGAGGACTTAGTCGTGGAGCCATCGCGATGAGGTTAGCTTAAAGGGGTTAATCAGGACAAGGGACACGAGGAGTTTATACTGGTTCGGCCCCTTACGGTGAAGGTAAAAGCCTAATCCAGTTGGAGGTGGTATTGCTAGGTTTTCGATGAGCGGGAAGCGAATACGCTTGACCCGACTCTCGATCTGTTGTTTCTTGCCCTAAGCCGCCGATGGGTCGTCCCCTTATATGCACGGGTTGACGCCCTGCAGCCTACAAAGTCCCAACCGGCTCATACAACGTATCCGGCCCGGTGACCTTTCTTACATACCTTACAATACAAGTTTACATACATGGCGGTTTATATCCATGGGCCTTAAGCCGCCTTCGGGTTTGGGCCCTCTACTAAGCCTATCTATGAACCGCCATTGTTAATATGCTCTTGGGCTTCATAGAGATGAATCGCCATAGGGATGACCCGGTCCCTCCTGGGTAGGTCATGCCTAATAGTCATATCCCCAACAAGTCATATGATTTGTGGCTCCACTATCGAGCAACCATGATCCTCCACCGGAAGCAAACACCTACAAGAGAGCAATTCTTGGTTTTAGGTACCCATTTTGTAATGGATCCTTTGATGTTAGTAATAAGGGTCTTAGGAACCCAAATAGACCATTCAATGTACTCATAAGGAGAGCCAACAAATTTAGCATAAACATGCCCATCACTAGCACGGCATAACACATAAGAAGGGTTAAAGTCGTCGACTTTGTTGGGAGGAGTGGCATTGCCCTTCTTGACACCACCACCCTTCTCATTGTTCTTCTTATCCTTAGAAGCACCCTCTCCCTCTTTCAAAAAAGTTTGCTTGAGAGGAGGAGGACGTTTGGCCTTGTCATTCTTCTTCTTGTTCTTGGACTTGGGTGCAAACCCAATTCCCTCGGACACAACTTCCTTTTGATTGATCAAAAGGCTGTTGAGGTTCTTCTCACCTTGTATGCAAGACACAAGGCCTTTCTCAAGTTGCTCCTTCAACTTTGCATTTTCCTCCACAAGATACACATGCTCACAACATGGGTTAGTAGCATTTGCATTATCAATTAAAACCATATGAGGAAATGTGGCTTTCTCCTTGGTTAGCTTCACTTGGAGTTGATCATGAGACTCTTTAAGGCTAGCATGAGTACCCTTCAAGGCCTTGTGAGCCTTGTCAAGTATATCAAACTCCTCCTTGAGTCTAGCAAGATCAACCCCAAGTTTGGCCTTCTCAGAATTGAGCACACGAGATACAACAAGAGCATGATCAAGATCTTTCTTTAATTTAGCATGATCGTCATTGTGTGACTCCTCAAGAGCCAAACGATGACCACGCTCTTCCTCAAGAGCATTAGAGAGATCCCATATCTCAATGGCATAGTCACGACTATGCCCCTCCATCTTAGGGATGGTTTCTTCATGAGCCTCGATCATGTCATTGGCTTCACCAAGTTGTTCCAAGAGAACAACAAAGTGCTTCTTGGGTTTACAATTGAGCTTACCCATAAAAGACCCAAATTCATTTTCTTCCTCATTAGACCCCTCACTTTCAACAATGCAATCCGTCAAAGAGGGATTAGTAGTGATGATGGTTTTGATGTTGGGGGTTACCTTGTTGGTGGCTTTGGCCATGAGGCACTTGGCGGTGATGTTCTCGTCGGGTGAGTTGAAAAGGGACATCCGTGGAGTTGTGGAAATGGCAACGGAGGCCATGACAATTGTCTCACCGTCTTCATCATCATCCTCCGCCTCATTGTACTCTTCTTGTGCCACCAACCCCTTGGGAGGAGTATTCTTGGTGAAGTTGTTCTTGTTGGGGAAGGACTTTGTCCTTGTCTTTTTGGATGAGCTTGCCACCATTGTCTTCCCTCTTCTCATATGGGCACTCTGCAACAAAGTGACTCACTTTGCCACAATTATAGCATGTCCTCACACGTTGCTTGCCCTTGGCGCCACTTGAGTTGTTCTTGTTGTAGTTGGGCCTTGAGTTCTTCATGCTACAAAATTGCCTTGAAGCGAGAGCCATGTGATCATGATAAGCATATTTTGTATCTTCGGGATTACTCTCCTCTTCTTCCTCTACATCCTCTTCTTCCACATTAGCCTTGGCCTTCAAAGCTAGGTTGGGCTTCTTTACTCGTTGAGAACGCAACACCACATTGTTGGCGGTCTTATCCAAGATTCTCATAGCAACAAACTCATCCAACACTTCACTTGAGGACAAGGAATGAAAGTCCGGCCTTTGAAGGATGACGGATGGCATGGCCTTATGGTAGAGCATCATGGCCTTGAAAAACTTGTGCTTGATCCAATTGTTATCCGTATCCTTGCTCCCATGATCTCGGAGTGAGACAACGAGAGTGGTTAATCTCCGGTAAAGCTCACGAGGTTCTTCATCTTCATTCATTGCAAACTCATCGGCTTCATCTTGAACCACTTCAAAGTTGGAGAGTTGAATGCTTGCGCTTCCCTTGTAAATGGAAACAACATGTTGCCATGCTTCCTTGGCCACGGTGTCACATCCCCAGTTCTGGTATGAACTAGACCAGCTAGTCAATTGTGCATCATGTTCAAATTCCATTTAAATTTGAAATGGGGATTGTGAAACCCTCAGAAATCATCTGGAAATAACCCAGATAAAAATTGCTCCAAAAAGGTCCAAGAAAATGTTCATGTTGCTCTCTGAAAATATTGGTCAGAGGTAAAAATCAAACCAATATTTTTAGGAACTCATAAATATTTATTTTGGCCATTTGGAATTAATGCGATAATTATTTGCATTGGATATATATATATATGATATATTTATTTATATATGTCCAAAATTTCCGATTTTTATGTGAGGGGCTCTAGAATACTTCAACTAGCTCCTACAATAAATTTCAGAAGAAAATAAATTGATTTAGTATTTTTATTAAATCAAAACAAATGTCAGAAAATAGAAAAGAAAAGAAATGGAAACCTACCTGGACCTTACCTGCGACCAGCTCCTATGCTGGCCTAGCACTGTGCGGCCTGGCCCGGCCCAACTGGCCAAGCCAGTCATCCTCCTCCTTGCCAGCAGGAGGCGAAGGAGGGCACGGCGAGCGCGCGCATGCACGCCATGCTCGTGCTTGCCTGCCCCCCTTCCCCTCGGCGTTGTCCACCCTAGAGAGCTCCACCAAACCCCATGGCCTCTCCTTGCTCTCTCCCGAGCTCTCTCCTCTCCTCTGCTCGTCTTCTCTCCCGCGCCCGAACGCCACCGCAGCACGTCGCCGTGAGCCACTGCGATCATCGCCACCGCCCCGTCCCTTGCTGCTGTCCAGGAGCACCGCCGCCCTCGACTACGCCTCCTTGTCGATCTGGATGACGCCAGGAGCACTGCAGCGTCGCCACCGCCGTCATCCCCTTCATCGGAGCTGCAGATCGCCGCTGCTAAATTCGTCGCCGACTGGTCCTCCCCGAGCTCATCGACGATGCCTTCGAGTTTGCTGTGAGCTCCCCTTCCTCCTCCCCCTAGCCCCGTAGCTCGAGCGCCCCCTAGCCCTGTCGGCCACCTTGGCCGAGAGCTCGGCTCCGCCGTTCATGTCGCCGCCATGGCCACAGCTGCCACAGCTTGCAACCGAGCTCACCGCCGTTCTCAGTGCCCTCCCGCACGTCGTTTGCACCCAACCGCAGCCCCTCTAGTGCCCCGCAGCACCTTACCCACACGCACCCGACTCCGGCCGCCGCCGCGAGCTCTGCTCCAGCGTGCTTCATCGTTCCCGCGGCCTCCCCTGAGCGTGGCTGGATGCGCTCATGCATGGGCTACCCGCCGGTGGCCTCCGCGTGCCAAACCATGGCCTCCAGCTCGTTCCGGCGAACTTCCGCCGTGGCTCGAGGTCCGTCGCCAGCGAAACTCCCGCGGCTGACGTGGCGTGTGATTAGCTGCTAACCCTGCCACTTAATCCACCCCCTAAGCCACTGACTATGGGCCCCAGGGCTCGGTCAAACCCTGGTCAGCTGGGTTTGACTTGGGTTTAGCCCCGGTGTCACTGACGTGTGGCCCCCACACGTCAGGTTTGACCTGGTCAGCCCTGCTAACGACTCTGTGATGTCATGCTGACGCAATAATGATTTTTTCTGGATTTTAAATAATTCAGAGAATTCCAGAAATTGATATAAACTTCAAAAATTCATATAAATTCAAGTGTAGCTCAAATTGAAATAATTTATATATGAAAAATTATTAGAAAAATTCAATCTATCCATTTGTACCTGTTTCATGCATGTCTAACCAACTTATACTTGCTGTATAGGTGAAAACATATAAATGGCATTTATAAAGATTTAATTTAGAGTTGCATTTGAACCTTTGGTTCAAATGGACCTCTTCCAAATAGAATGCTAAATGCATTAGCTCAAAGCACATCACATACTCATGCCATGATCATGCATCATATTGTTGCATATGCTTGTGTTTGATTATCGACACCGTTCCTTCTTGATAGGTCCTGCTCCGGAGACCGATCCAGAGTACCTGTCTGAGGAGCAGTGCCTTCCTTGTTGATCTACCAGGCAAGCAAACCCCCTTGTTCATTCCGATACAATCCTACTCTCTCGCTCCTACTCTCATTTATTGCATTAGGACAACAACGATTCAACTGCTACTTTATGCCTGCAGTAGTTGAACCCATTCCTCTACATGACGTGTCATTGACACAGTAAATAGTTAAAACCCACTAGCATGTGTATGAGTTGATTGAGCCATGTTGTGATCTTGCCATGCCATGCCCGCTATTGCTTAGAGTTGTGTCAGGTCTGATTCATCGGGAATGAATTGGAGTGGTACGATATGTTCTGGTGCTGAGAGTTAAGCGTGTGAATACGATTTGGTAAAGGTAGCGGTGAGAGGCCATGTAGGAGTACATGGTGGGTTGTCTCATTGGAACCGTCCTTAAGCATTGAGTTCCGTGTATGTTGTCCAATGACTAGCTACTACCACACATTGGAATGCTTAAGTGCCCCTCTCGACTTATTAGCCAACTTGATCTCTGTCCAGGAGTCACAAATAGTTTCTGGTGTTTGTAGGTAGTGTTAGTAGTCTACCAAGTGGCACCCGGCCAGGTGGGCTTGGGACAGACTAGGCACAAGTGGCACGGTGTACCAAGCGTAGATCCATCCGGCGAGGTGGGCTTGGGAACCCTGCACATATCGTTTGGGGCCGTGAGAGACACCCCGGCCGGATCTCCTTGCGGATGGGACCCGAATAGGCGATAAACCTGGACTAGAGTCTTGTGTGGTTAGTCAGGTCGTGGCCGACACCCTCGCCAGGCTTCCGCTTGAAGGTTGCCGAGATACATGACGTGTACATGGTGATAAGTGGTGAGAGCGTGTGTGAAGAAGTACACCCCTACAGGGTTATCATGATCTATTCGAATAGCCGTGTCCTCGGTTATGGACTTCTTGGATGCTTATGTGGTACATAGACAACTTGAAATGGATACTCTAAAATGCTCAAGACAAGTGTGAGTGCTATGGATGGCTTTCTCGTAGGAAGATGAGAATGAATCCATAGTAGTGTATTGATGTGGTGTTTAGTGGACTCATGTGCGCTGCCTCACCTCAAAGAAGTTTCTCGTTGTCGTAGAACAGGATAGCCACTGAGTCAAAGCTGGCTTGCTGCAACTAAACCCCACATTACCTTCTTGACACAAATGCATGTATGATAGGATCTGATGTAAGTCTTGCTGAGTACCTTTGTACTCACGTTGCTTTATTTATGTTTTTGCAGCGGAGACTTCGGTCTTATTAGTTTACTTGGACTTCGACGAGTAGCTTGCACCTCAGCTACGATCTTGTGCCCTTGGGAGGGACTTGTAGATAGTCAGGCTTCTTAGCCCTTTTCTTTTCTAGTTGTCTGTACTCAGACATGTAATGCTTTCGTTGCTTGTATGCTCTGATTGATGGGTCATGTGACCCCTGTTTGTATTTAATGCTATGTGGCTCTTCTGGGCCTTTATCTATATGAGTTGCGTTATGTTGTGATGCCATGTTGTACAGCACATACTTGCATGTTATGCGTACGTGTGACGTATATTGCTATGTGTGGGATCCGACAATCTAGTTGTTTATCCTTGGCAGCCTCTCATATGGGGAAATGTAGTCTAGTGCTTCCTTGAGCCATAGTAGTCCGCTACAGCCTGGTTCACCGGAGTCCTGCTAGCCCAACACTACTGCTCAGGACACTTGACTGGCCAGCATGTGTTTCACTTCGTTCCTGTGTCTGTCCCTTCGGGGAAATGTCACGCGGTGACATCCGGAGTCCTGCCTAGCCTGCTATAGCCCGGGTTCCCCGGAGTCCTGTTAGCCCAGTGCTACAGCCCGGATTCACACGCTGCTGACCGACATGCTCGATGTGAATCATGTATGCCTGTCCCCATAGGTTAGTGCCTCTTTGGGTTCATGACTAGCCATGTCGGCCCGGGTTCTCTATCATATGGATGCTAGCAACACAATCATATACGTGAGCCAAAAGGCACAAACGGTCCCGGGCCAGGGTAAGGCGACACCCATGGGAATACCGTGCGTGAGGCCGCAAAGTGATATGAGGTGTTACCGGCTAGATCGATGTGACTTGGGATCGGGGTCCCGACAGCTTTGGTATCAGAGCCTGACTGCCTATAGGATTTCCAAGCCAACCTGGTCGAAGTTGAATCTAGAAATTCTTTAGTTATGTAAGGGAATTGATTGTGGAAGGGAACGTAAGGCTCTTTTTACTCCTTATACCTCATGCTCTTCTGATCTGAGTCATCCTATCTTTCCTACGGGGTTAAGGAACTAGGCTTCCTCTTCTGTCTATCAGGATCACGTGTTACTACTCTCTAGTTTCTAAGGTTTGGTTGATCAGAGTCTTATCCCAGTTCAAGTACCTCCGGTGTAGCCTGTTTAGTAATATCTCAGAACCTTGGGTGATGATGTTAAGTTTGGTGCTACCCCATCATTTGCAGGATGTCTCATTTTGAGCATTTTACTGCCGTTATGTTGCCAGAATTGTCCTAGGAGTTCAAGAGATAGTATTTTCCTCGTACTATATTCTACATCCTTATGATGATGCTGAATCCATCCTTGTTTCCTTGGTTTCATTCTTCAGGATGTTGCCGGTTAACCAAAATTTTGTTGCTCGTAGCCGGAACCACGGAGATGGTAGGGATGAGGATCCTCCCGATCAGTCTTCATTGGCAAAGTTCATGTTAGAAGTTGAGATGAACAATCGTGAGACCAACCGCTTGTTAGCACGTATCGAGGAGAACACCGCACCCTAGTGCAAGGAGTCAGCGACCATTTATGATTTCATTGGTCTGAAACCACCTACCTTCCATCATTCCATCGAACCACTCGATGCAGATGACTGGCTTCGTCGTATCACTCACAAGCTGCATTCTGTGAACGTAGCTGAAAGTGACAAGGTCACCTATGCTACATATCACCTGGAAGGTCCTGCTAGTCTTTGGTGGCAGAACTATGAGGCTATGCTTCCAGCTGGCCAGATAACCACCTGGAGAGATTTCACTGAGGCCTTTCGCGAGCATCACATTCCTCAGGCTCTCATTGACCACAAGAGAGAAGAGTTCTGTAGTTTCACCCAGAGTAAGATGGCTGTTGATGCTTACAGTAGGGAATTTGAGAACCTTGCCCGCTATGCTGCAGAAGAGGTGTCCACAGACGCCAAGAAGCAGGCTAGGTTCCGGAAGGGTCTCAACCCCAAGTTGCGTCGTGATCTCCACCTGCATCACTGTGATACATTCCTGGCTCTTATGAATAAGGCCATTAATGCAGAGACAGCTCAACTCACTTACGAGGAGTCTCGTAAGCACAACCGTGATTTGGGTTCTTCCTCCGGTTCTAGTTCTCAGAAGCACCGGATTTGGGTTCTGAACTCCGCTCTTCCACCCGGGTATACACCAAGGCCTTCTTGTGTGGCACCTCACCGAGTTCAACCGTATGTTACACCCATGCCTATTGGTATACCACTTGTCAATGCGGGTCCTTGTCCTACCTCCAAGATTTGTTACAAGTGCGGAGAGCGAGGCCACATTGCCCGTATCTGCACTCAGACCCGTGTTGCTCCACCCCAGCCCGAGAAGTCTGTTGGCCGTGGTAGTAAGCCATCACGCAAGATGATCAGTGCCAAGTCAGCTCCCACTGAACTTGGACGTGTGCATCACGTCTCAGCTAAAGACGCTCATGATGATCCAGATGTCGTTCTTGGCACACTCCTTGTCAATTGTCATCCAGCTTCGGTTCTATTCGATACTGGAGCATCTCACTCCTTCATTTCTGAAAGTTATGCCCGCTTGCACGACATGTCATTTTGTGATATGCCCTCCCCACTACTCATTTAAACTCCTGGATCCAAGTGGCAAACTTCTAGGATAAGTTATGGCAATGAAATACATGTTGACAGACTTGTATTCCTAGATTCCTTGATATCCCTTAAGTCTTCAGATATTAACATCATCTTGGGTATGGACTGGATGAAAGCTCATTATGCCAAGATTGACTGTTACACCAGGTCTGTTCAGCTCACACACCCCTCTGGCAAGATAGTCACTGTCTCCACCAAAATTGCAAAGCGTCAACTCTATTCTCTAAATGCCAGCCCTCTTCCTGACCTTGAAGATATCCCGGTAGTCCACGACTTTCCGGATGTCTTTCCAGAGGAACTGCCAGGTATTCCACCTGACAGAGATGTAGAGTTTGTCATAGATCTTATCCCCGGAACCGCCCCAATTTCTAGGAGACCTTACAAGATGGCACCCTTAGAGCTAGCCGAGCTTAAGAAACAACTTGATGAGTCCTTGCAAAAGGGTTTCATCCGTCCTAGTTCTTCTCCCTGGGCTTGCCCCGTCCTCTTTGTCAAGAAGAAGGATGGTATGGACCGGATGGTTGTAGATTATCGCCCCGTTAATTTGGTCATGACAAAGAACAAGTATCCGCTCCCCAGGATCAACGATCTGTATGATCAGCTCGCTGGATCCTCAATCTTCTCCAAGATGGATTTGAGATTAGGCTACCACCAAATCAAGATCAGAAACGAGGACATTCCTAAGACGGCTTTTGTCACTCGTTATGGTCAGTACGAGTACACCGTCATGTCCTTTGGTCTAACCAATGCTCCAGCTACATTCTCTCGCTTGATGAACTCGATCTTCATGGAGTACTTAGATAAGTTCGTCGTGGTCTACCTCGATGATATTCTTATTTACTCGCAGAATGAGGAAGAGCATGCCGAACATCTTAGGCTTGTGTTAGAGAAACTCAGAGAACACCGCCTTTATGCCAAGTTCTCCAAGTGCGAATTTTGGTTGCCAAAAGTGACCTATCTTGGCCACGTAATCTCTGGTAAGGGCATTGCTGTCAATCCCAAGAGAGTTCAAGCCGTTCTTGATTGGACTCCACCTGAAATGGTTAAGCAAGTTAGGAGTTTCCTTGGCCTAACCAAATATTGTCGCCGCTTTGCTGAGAACTTCTCCAAAGTGGCCAAACCTCTCACGGAACTTCTCAAGAAAGATAAAAAGTTTGAGTGGTCCCCACAGTGTGAGTACAGCTTTCAGGAACTGAAAAGACGCCTGACTTCTGCTCCCATACTTGTGCCACCGGATTTCACTAAGGACTTTGTTATCTATTGTGCTGCCTCATGACAGGGACTAGGTTGCATTCTTATGCAAGATCGTCATGTGATTGCCTATGCATCTCGAAAGTTGCATCCACATGAGGAGAATTATCCTACACATGATCTAGAGCTTGCAGCCGTAGTCTATGCACTCAAGACATGGCGACATTACCTTCTAGGTAAACGTTGCGAGATATACACTGACCACCAGAGGCTCAAGTATATCTTCACCCAACCAGATTTGAACCTTAGGCAGAGATTTTGGTTGGAGTTGATCTCAGATTACGACTTAGGAATTACCTACACCTCAGGCAAGGTGAATGTCATGGCTGATGCGCTAAGTCGTAAGTCCTATTGCAACAATCTCATGTTGCAACAGGGCCAGCCACTTCTCCATGAGGAATTATGTAAGCTTAACCTTCACATTGCTCCTCACGGATTCCTTTCTACCTTGGTGGCGAAACCTACCCTTGAGGATCAGATCATTACTGATCAGAAGTTTGATAGGGCTGTTATCCGCATCAAGAGAAACATTAGGAAGGGAGTTGGTGGATGTTTCTCTATGGATGATCGAGGTGTTGTTTTCTTTGAGAATCGCTTGGTGGTTCCCAAGAATCAACATTTGCGACAACTGATTCTTAAGGAGGCCCATGAATCTCCTTTCACAATTCATCCTGGTAGTACTAAGATGTATCAGGACCTGCACCAGAGGTTCTGGTGGACTAGGATGAACAGAGAAATTGCTCAGTTTATTGCTAACTGTGACGTATGTCATCGCGTTAAGGCAGAGCATCAAAGACCTGCTGGCACCCTTCAGCCTTTAGCTATTCCTGAATGGAAATGGGATAAAGTTGGTATGGACTTCATCACCGGCTTTCCCAGGACCAAGAGAGGGAATAATGCTATCTTCGTAGTCATTGATCGTCTTTCCAAAGTGGCTCACTTCCTACCTGTTCGAGAGACTATCACTGCTAGTCAGCTCGCTGACTTACATATTTCTCGAATAGTGTCACTTCACGGTGTTCCACTAGAGATCAATTCAGACCGTGGTAGTCTTTTCACTTCTCATTTCTGGGAGAGTTTCCGAACTGCCATGGGCACCCATCTTTCCTTCAGTACCGCTTTCCACCCTCAATCAAGTGGTCAGGTGGAAAGGGTCAACCAAATCCTCGAAGACATGGTTAGAGCTTGCGTTATCTCATTCGGTATGGATTGGGAGAAGTTCCTTCCTTTCGCCGAGTTTGCTTATAACAATAGCTGCCAATCCAGTCTCAAGAAAGCTCCTTTTGAGATTCTGTATGGACAAAGATGTCGAACACCTTTGAACTGGTCAGAAACCGGTGAAAGACAATTCTTTGGACCGGATATGATCCAGGAGGCAGAAGAGCAAGTTCGCATCATTTGTGAGAATTTGAAAACAGCCCAATCTCTTCAAAAGAGCCAGTATGACCGTCATCATAAGGAAGTGGCTTATGAAGTTGGCGACAAGGCTTACCTTTGGGTTACCCCTTTGAAGGGTACCCATCGTTTCGGTATCAAGGGCACATTGACTCCTTGTTACATTGGTCCTTTTCTCATTCTCGCTAAACGAGGAGAGGTTGCCTACCAGTTGGAACTACCCCCACATCTTTCCCGAGTTCATGATGTCTTCCACGTCTCTCAACTCAGGCGTTGCTTCTCGGATCCCATCCACGGAGTGGACCACGAAACGCTTGATCTCCAAGATAACCTCACATATCGAGAGTACCCCGTCCGCATTCTGGATCAAGCAGAGTGTGTCACTCGATGTCATAACATCAAGTTTCTCAAGGTTCAGTGGTCTCATCATTCCGAGAGAGAAGCTACCTGGGAGCATGAAGATCGTCTTCGACTTGAGTACCCCGCTTTCTTTCCGCCAACTCCTGAATCTCGGGACGAGATTTTTTCGAGTGGGGGTGAGTTGTCACATCCCTAGTTCTTGTAGGACCTAGACCAGCTAGTCAGTTGTGCATTATGTTCAAATTCCATTTAAATTTGAAATGGGGATTGTGAAACCCTCAGAAATCATTTCTGGAAATAACCCGGATAAAAATTGCTCCAAAAAGGTCCAAGAAAATGTTCATGTTGCTCTCTGAAAATATTGGTCACAGGTAAAAATCAAACCAATATTTTTAGGAACTCAAAAATATTTATTTTGGCCATTTGGAATTAATGCAATAATTATTTGCATTGGATATATATATATATATATATATATATGATATATTTATTTATATATGTCCAACAATTCTGATTTTTATGTGAGGGGCTCTGGAGTACTTCAACTAGCTCCTACAATAAATTTCAGAAGAAAATAAATTGATTTAGTATTTTTATTAAATCAAAACAAATGTCAGAAAATAGAAAAGAAAAGAAATGGAAACCTACCTGGACCTTACCTGCGGCCAGCTCCTGTGCTGGCCCAGCACTGTGCGGCCTGGCCCAGCCCAACTGGCCAAGCCAGTCATCCTCCTCCTTGCCAGGAGGAGGCGAAGGAGGGCACGGCGAGCGCGCGCATGCACGCCACACTCCTGCCTGCCTGCCCCCCTTCCCCTCGGCGCTGTCCACCCCAGAGAGCTCCAGCGAGCCCCCTGGCCTCTCCTCACTCTCTCCCGAGCTCTCTCCTCTCCTCTGCTTGTCTTCTCTCCCGCGCCCGAACGCCACCACATCACGTCGCCATGAGCCACCGCGACCATCGCCACAGCCCCGTCCCTTGCTGCTGTCCAGGAGCACCGCCGCCCTCGACTACGCCTCCTCGTCGAGCTGGACGACGCCAGGAGCACTGCAGCGTCGCCACCGCCCTCATCCCCTTCGTCGGAGCCGCGGATCACCACCGCTAAATTCGTCGCTGACTGGTCCTCGCCGAGCTCATCGACGACGCCTTCGAGTTCGCTGTGAGCTCCCCTTCCTCCTCCCCCTAGCCCTGTAGCTCGAGCGCCCCCCTAGCCCTGTCGGCCACCTTGGCCGAGAGCTCGGCTCCGCCGTTCATGTCGCCGTCATGGCCACAGCTGCCACAACTCGCAACTGAGCTCACCGCCGTTCTCAGTGCCCTCCCGCGCGTCGTTTGCACCCAACCGCAGTCCCTCTAGTGCCCCGCAGCACCTAACCCGTACGCACCCGACTCTGGCCGCCGCCGCGAGCTCTGCTCCGGCGAGCTCCGCCGTTCCCGCGGCCTCCCCTGAGCGCGGCTGGATGCGCCCGTGCACGGGCTACCCGCCGGTGGCCTCCGTGTGCCAAACCATGGCCTCCAGCTCGTTCCGGCGAACTTCCGCCGTGGCTCGAGGTCATCACCGACGAAACTCCGGCGGCTGACGCAGCGCGTGATTAGCTGCTAACCCTGCCACTTAATCCACCCCCTAAGCCACTGACTATGGGCCCAGGGCTCGGTCAAACCCTGGTCAGCTGGGTTTGACTCGGGTTTAGCCCCGGTGTCACTGACGTGTGGCCCCCACACGTCAGGTTTGACCTGGTCAGCCCCACTGACGACTCTGTGACGTCATGCTGATGCAATAATGATTTTTTCTGGATTTTAAATAATTCAGAGAATTCCAGAAATTGATATAAACTTCAAAAATTCATATAAATTCAACCGTAGCTCAGATGGAAATAATTTATATATGAAAAAATTATCAGAAAAATTCAATCTATCCATCTGTACCTGTTTCATGCATGTCTAACCAACTTATACTTGTTGTATAGGTGAAAACTTGAAATGGATACTCTAAAATGCTCAAGACAAGTGTGAGTGCTATGGATGGCTTTCTCGTAGGAAGACGAGGATGAATCCATAGTAGTGTATTGATGTGGTGTTTAGTGGACTCGTGTGCGCTGCCTCACCTCAAAGAAGTTTCTCATTGTTGTAGAACAGGATAGCCACTGAGTCAAAGCTGGCTTGCTGCAACTAAACCCCACATTACCTTCTTGATACAAATGCATGTATGATAGGATCTAGTGTAAGTCTTGCTGAGTACCTTTGTACTCACGTTGCTTTATTTATGTTTTTGCAGCGGAGACTTCGGTCTTATTAGTTTACTTGGACTTCGACGAGTAGCTTGCACCTCAGCTACGATCTTGTGCCCATGGGAGGGACTTGTAGATAGTCAGGCTTCTTAGCCCTTTTCTTTTGTAGTTGTCTGTACTCAGACATGTAATGCTTCCGTTGCTTGTATGCTCTGATTGATGGGTCATGTGACCCATGTTTGTATTTAATGCTATGTGGCTCTTCTGGGCCTTTATCTATATGAGTTGCGTTATGTTGTGATGCCATGTTGTACAACACATACTTGCATGTTATGCGTACATGTGATGTGTATTGCTATGTGTGGGATCCGACAATCTAGTTGTTTATCCTTGGCAGCCTCTCATATGGGGAAATGTAGTCTAGTGCTTCCTTGAGCCATAGTTGTCCGCTACAGCCCGGTTCACCGGAGTCCTGCTAGCCCAGCACTACTGCTCAGGACACTTGACTGGACAGCATGTGTTTCACTTCGTTCATGTGTCTGTCCCTTCGGGGAAATGTCACGCGGTGACATCCAGAGTCCTGCCTAGCCTGCTACAGCCCAGGTTCCCCGGAGTCCTGTTAGCCCAGTGTTACAGCCCGGATTCACACGCTGCCGACCGACATGCTCGATGTGAATCATGTATGCCTGTCCCCATAGGTTAGTGCCGCTTTGGGTTCACGACTAGCCATGTTGGCCCAGGTTCTCTGTCATATGGATGCTACCGACACAAGCATATATGTGAGCCAAAAGGCGCAAACGGTCCCGGGCCAGGGTAAGGCGACACCCGTGGGAATATCGTGCGTGAGGCCGCAAAGTGATATGAGGTGTTACCGGCTAGATCGATGTGACTTGGGATCGGAGTCCCGACACACGGTGAAAGGCCGGAGATGCGCAATATCTTTGGGAGGGATGGCCTCTTGGAGAATGCAAAGAGTGGACTCGTTGAATTGATGATCCGCGGCTTCTCTAGGAGTGAAGTTGCTTGGGTCATGCAGGTAGAAACCTTGCTCAATAATTCTCCAAAGGTTAATAGAACTATGATTTAAATGACGTTTAAAGCGATAGACCCAAGAGGCAAAATCCTCATTTTTCACAAGCTTAGGAGGAGGACCAACATGATTCAAATGAGTGAGGGAACCGGTCCTCCATAAGTAAGTGGAGGTTCAACATGGGCAAAGATGTCGTTTCCACTTCTACCACTAGACAATGGAACTTTATCACTAGTAGCTCCCCCCCTTGTCGGAGTTAGCATCCATCACCTTGTTAGTGGAAGCGAACACTTCCAATGGTGTGCTGGATAATTTAAGACCATCAAGAAAATTCTTAAGCATGCCTTTGACCTCGCCCGTCATGGAGGTTTTCAATGTGTCCAAGGCCACATTGAACTCCTCATATGAGACCGAGGTTCCCCCATCGGCCGTAGACGAGGAAGGATTCGCACCGGGGTGCTCCTCCCGACCGTCTACAGTGTCAACCATACTCTTCGGGTGACAAAGTCCTTCATAAAGAGACGAGGCTCTGATATTAATTAAAAGGATCGATATACTTGACTAGAGGGGGGGGGGGTGAATAGGCAACTAACAATTTTTAGCTTTTGTTTACCAAATTAAACTTTGCATCAAAGTAGGTTGTCTAAATATGTAACTAGGTGAGCAACCTATATGATGCAACAACAACAAGCACACGAGCAAGCAATGGATACAACACAATATGATCTTGCACAAGTAAAGGTGAGAGATAACCAATAGCGGAGCCGGTGGAGATGAGGATGTGTTACCGAAGTTCCTTCCCTTTGAGGGGAAGTACGTCTCCGTTGGAGCGGTGTGGAGCCACAATGTGTTGGGGAATGTAGTAATTTCAAAAAAATTCCTACGCACACGCAAGATCATGGTGATGCATAGCAACGAGAGGGGAGAGTGTTGTCCACGTACCCTCGTAGACCGAAAGCGGAACCGTTAGCACAACGCGGTTGATGTAGTCGTACGTCTTCACGGCCCGACCGATCAAGCACCGAAACTACGGCGCCTCTGAGTTCTAGCACACGTTCAGCTCGATGACGATCCCCGGACTCCGATCCAGCAGAATGTCGGGGAAGAGTTCCGTCAACACAACGGTGTGGTGACGATCTTGATGTTCTGCTGTCGCAGGGCTTAGTCTAAGCACCACTACAATATTATCGAGGACTATGGTGGACGGGGGCACCGCACACGGCTAAGAGATCAATGATCAACTGTTGTGTCTATGGGGTGCCCCCCTACCCCCGTATATAAAGGAGCAAGGGAGGGAGGCGGCCGGCCTAGGAGAAGGGCGCGCCAAGGGGGGAGTCCTACTCCCACCGGGAGTAGGACTCCTCCTTCCCTTGTTGGAGTAGGAGAGAAGGAAAGAGGGGGAGAGGAACAAGGAAAAGTGGGCTGCACCCCTTGTCCAATTCGGACCAGAGGGGGGAGGGGGCGCGCCTCCTTCCTTTTGGCCTCTCTCCTCTATTCCCGTATGGCCCAATAAGGCCCATATACTCCCCGGCGAATTCCCGTAACTCTCCGGTACTCCGAAAAATACCCGAATCACTCGGAACCTTTCCGATGTCCGAATATAGTCGTCCAATATATCGATCTTTACGTCTCGACCATTTCGAGAGTCCTCGTCATGTCCCCGTTCTCATCCGGGACTCCGAACTCCTTCGGTACATCAAAACTCATAAACTCATAATATAACTGTCATCGAAACCTTAAGCGTGCGGACCCTATGGGTTCGAGAACAATCTAGACATGACCGAGACACGTCTCCGGTCAATAACCAATAGCGGAACCTGAATGCTCATATTGCCTCCCACATATTGTACGAAGATCTTTATCGGTCAGACTACATAACAGCATACGTTGTTCCCTTTATCATCGGTATGTTACTTGCCCGAGATTCGATCGTCGGTATCTCAACACCTAATTCAATCTCGTTACCGGCAAGTCTCTTTACTCGTTCCGTAATACATCATCCTGCAACTAACTCATTAGTTACAATGCTTGCAAGGCTTAAGTGATGTGCATTACCGAGAGGGCCCAGAGATACCTCTCCGACAATCGGAGTGACAAATCCTAATCTCGAAATATGCCAACCCAACAAGTACCTTCGGAGACACCTGTAGAGCACCTTTATAATCACCCAGTTACGTTGTGACGTTTGGTAGCACACAAAGTGTTCCTCCGGTAAACGGGAGTTGCATAATTTCATAGTCATAGGAACATGTATAAGTCATGAAGAAAGCAATAGCAACAAACTAAACGATCAAGTGCTATGCTAACGTAATGGGTCAAGTCAATCACATCATTCTCCTAATGATGTGATCCCGTTAATCAAATGACAACTCATGTCTATTGTTAGGAAACATAACCATCTTTGATCAATGAGCTAGTCAAGTAGAGGCATACTAGTGACACTCTGTTTGTCTATGTATTCACACATGTATTATGTTTCTGGTTAATACAATTCTAGCATGAATAATAAAAATTTATCATGATATAAGGAAATAAATAATAACTTTATTATTGCCTCTAGGGCATATTTCCTTCAGTCTCCCACTTGCACTAGAGTCAATAATCTAGTTCACATCGCCATGTGATTTAATACCAATAGTTCACATCACCATGTGATTAACACCCATAGTTCACATCGACATGTGACCAACACCCAAAGGGTTTACTAGAGTCAATAATCTAGTTCACATTGCTATGTGATTAACACCCAAAGAGTACTAAGGTGTGATCATGTTTTGCTTGTGAGAGAAGTTTAGTCAACGGGTCTGCCACATTCAGATCCGTACATATTTTGCAAATTTCTATGTCAACAATGCTCTGCACGGAGCTACTCTAGCTAATTGCTCCCACTTTCAATATGTATCCAGATTGACTTAGAGTCATTTGGATCAATGTCAAAACTTGTATCGACGTAACCCTTTACGACGAACTTTTTGTCACCTCCATAATCGAGAAACATATCCTTATTCCACTAAGGATAATTTTGACCAATGTCCAGTGATCTACTCCTAGATCACTATTGTACTCCCTTGCCAAACTCAGGGCAGGGTATACAATAGGTCTGGTACATAGCATGGCATACTTTATAGAACATATGGCTAAGGCATAGGGAATGACTTTCATTCTCTCTCTATCTTCTGTCGTGGTCGGGTTTTGAGTCTTACTCAACTTCACACCTTGTAACACAGGCAAGAACTCCTTCTTTGACTGTTCCATTTTGAACTACTTCAAAATCTTGTCAAGGTATGTACTCATTAAAAAACTTATCAAGCATCTTGATCTATCTCTATAGATCTTGATGCTCAATATGTAAGCAGCTTCACCGAGGTCTTTCTTTGAAAAACTCCTTTCAAACATTCCTTTATGCTTTGCAGAATAATTCTACATTATCTTTGATCAACAATATGTCATTCACATATACTTATCAGAAATGTTGTAGTGCTCCCACTCACTTTCTTGTAGATACAGGCTTCACCGCAAGTCTGTATAAAACTATATGCTTTGATCAACTTATCAAAGCGTATATTCCAACTCCGAGATGCTTGCACCAGTCCATAGATGGATCGTTGGAGCTTGCATATTTTGTTAGTACCTTTAGGATTGACAAAACCTTCTGGTTGCATCATATACAACTCTTCTTTTATAAATCCATTAAGGAATGCAGTTTTGTTTATCCATTTGCCAGATTTCATAAAATGTGGCAATTGCTAACATGATTCGGACAAACTTAAGCATAGATACGAGTGAGAAACTCTCATCGTAGTCAACACCTTGAACTTGTCGAGAACCTTTTTGCGACAATTCTAGCTTTGTAGATAGTAACACTACTATCAGCGTCCGTCTTCCTCTTGAAGATCCATTTAATCTCAATGGCTCGCTGATCAATGGGCAAGTCAATCAAAGTCCATACTTTGTTCTCATACATGGATCTCATCTCAGATTTCATGGCCTCGAGCCATTTCGCGGAATCTGGGCTCATCATCGCTTCCTCATAGTTTGTAGGCTCGTCATGGTCAAGTAACACGACCTCCAGAATAGGATTACCGTACCACTCTGGTGCAGATCTCACTCTGGTTTACCTACGAGGTTCAGTAGCAACTTGATCTGAAGTTACATGATCATCATCATTAGCTTCCTCACTAATTGGTGTAGTAGTCACAGGAACATATTTCTATGATGAACTACTTTCCAATAAGGGAGCAGGTACAGTTACCTCATCAAGTTCTACTTTCCTCCCACTCACTTCTTTCGAGAGAAACTCCTTCTCTAGAATGGATCCATTCTCATCAATGAATAACTTGCCTTCGGATATGTGATAGAAGGTGTACCCAACATTTTTATTGGGTATCCTATGAAGATGCACTACTCCGATTTGGGTTTGAGCTTATCAGGTTGAAACTCTTTCACATAACAATTGCAACCTCAAACTTTAATAAGCGACTGCTTAGGTTTCTTGCCAAACCATAGTTCATACGGTGTTGTCTCAACGGATTTAGATGGTGCCCTATTTAATGTGAATGTAGCTGTCTCTAATGCATAACCCCAAAACGATAGTGGTAAATTGGTAAGAGACATCATAGATCGCACCATATCTAATAAAGTACGGTTACGATGTTCGGACACACCATTACACTGTAATGGTGTTCCAGGTGGCGTGAGTAGTGAAACTATTTCACATTGTTTTAACTGAGGGCCAAACTCGTAACTCAAATATTTTACTTCTACGATCATATCGTAGATACTTTTATTTCTGTTATGATGATTCTCCACTTCACTCTGAAATTCTTTGAACTTTTCAAATGTTTTTGTGTTTCATCAAGTAGATATACTCATATCTGCTCAAATCATCTGTGAAGATCAGAAAGTAACGATACCTGCCGCGAGCCTCAATATTCATCGGACCACATACATCAGTATGTATGATTTCCAACAAATCTGTTGCTCGCTCCATTGTTCCGGAGAACGGAGTCTTAGTCATCTTGCCCATGAGGCATGGTTCGCAAGCATCAACTGATTCATAATCAAGTGATTCCAAAAGCCCATCAGCTTGGATTTTCTTCATGCGCTTTACACCAATATAACCTAACCGGCAGTGCCACAAATAAGTTGCACTATCATTATTAACTTTGCATCTTTTGGCTTCAATATTATAAAAATGTGTATCACCACAATCGAGATCCAACAAACCATTTTCATTGGGTGTATGACCATAGAAGGTTTTATTCATGTAAACAGAACAACAATTTATTCTCTTACTTAAAGAATAATCGTATTGCAATAAACATGATCAAATCATATTCATGCTCAACGCAAACACCAAATAACACTTATTTAGGTTCAACACTAATCCCGAAAGTATAGGGAGTGTGCGATGATGATCATATCAATCTTGGAACCACTTCCAACACACATCGTCACTTCACCCTTAACTAGTCTCTGTTCATTCTGCAACTCCCATTTCGTGTTACTACTCTTAGCAACTGAACTAGTATCAAATACCGAGGGGTTGCTACGAACACTAGTAAAATACACATCAATAATCTGTATATCAAATATACCTTTGTTCACTTTGCCATCCTTCTTATCCGCCAAATACTTGGGGCAGTTCCGCTTCCAATGACCAGTCCCTTTGCAGTAGAAGCACTTAGTCTCAGGCTTAGGACCAAACTTGGGCTTCTTCACTTGAGCACCAACTTGCTTGCCGTTCTTCTTGAAGTTCCCTTTCTTTCCCTTTGCCCTTTTCTTGAAACTAGTGGTCTTGTTAATCATCAACACTTGATGCTCTTTATTGATTTCTACCTTCATCGATTTCATCATCATGAAAAGCTCGGGAATCGTTTTCATCATCCCTTGCATACTATAGTTCATCACGAAGTTCTACTAACTTGGTGATGGTGATTAGAGAATTCTGTCAATCACTATTTTATCTGGAAGATTAACTCCCACTTGATTCAAGCGATTGTAGTACCCAGACAATCTGAACACATGCTCATTGCTTGAGCTATTCTCCTCCATCTTTTAGCTATAGAACTTGTTGGAGACTTCATATCTCTCAACTCGGGTATTTGCTTGAAATATTAACTTCAACTCCTGGAACATCCATATGATCCATGACGTTCAAAACGTCTTTGAAGTCCCGATTCTATGTTGTTAAGCATGGTGCACTAAACTATCAAGTAGTCATCATATTGAGCTAGCCAAACGTTCATGACGTCTGCATCTGCTCCTGCAATAGGTCTGTCACCTAGCGGTGCATTAAGGACATAATTCTTCTGTGCAGCAATGAGGATAAACCTCAGATCATGGATCCAATCTGCATCATTGCTACTAACATCTTTCAACTTAGTTTTCTCTAGGAACATATCAAAAATAAAACAGGGGAGCTAAACGCGAGCTATTGATCTACAACATAGATATGCTAATACTACCAGGACTAAGTTCATGATAAATTAAAGTTCAATTAATCATATTACTTAAGAACTCCCACTTAGACAGACATCCCTCTAATCTTCTAAGTGATCACGTGATCCATATCAACTAAACCATGTCCGATCATCACGTGAGATGGAGTAGTTTCAATGGTGAACATCACTATGTTGATCATATCTACTATATGATTCACGCTCGACCTTTCGGTCTCCGTGTTCCGAGGCCATATCTGTTATATGCTAGGCTCGTCAAGTTTAACCCGAGTATTCCGCGTGTGCAACTGTTTTGCACCCGTTGTATTTGAACGTAGAGCCTATCACACCCGATCATCACGTGGTGTCTCAGCATGAAGAACTTTTGCAACAGTGCATACTCAGGTAGAACACTTATACTTTGATAATTTAGTGAGGGATCATCTTATAATGCTACCGTCAATCAAAGCAAGATAAGATGCATAAACGATAAACATCACATGCAATCAATATAAGTGATATGATATGGCCATCATCATCTTGTACTTGTGATCTCCATCTCCGAAGTACCGTCATGATCACCATCTTCACCGGCGCGACACCTTGATCTCCATCGTAGCATCGTTGTCGTCTCGCCAATCTTATGCTTTCACGACTATCGCTACCGCTTAGTGATAAAGTAAAGCATTACAGCGCGATTGCATTGCATACAATAAAGCGACAACCATATGGCTCCTGCCAGTTGCCGATAACTTGGTTACAAAACATGATCATCTCATACAATAAAATTTAGCATCATGTCTTGACCATATCACATCACAACATGCCCTGCAAAAACAAGTTAGACGTCCTCTACTTTGTTGTTGCAAGTTTTACGTGGCTGCTACGGGCTTAGCAAGAACCGTTCTTACCTACGCATCAAAACCACAACGATAGTTTGTCAAGTTGGTGCTATTTTAACCTTCGCATGGACCGGCCGTAGCCACACTTGGTTCAACTAAAGTTGGAGAAACTGACACCCGCCAGCCACCTGTGTGTAAAGCACGTCGGTAGAACCAGTCTCGCGTAAGCGTATGCGTAATGTCGGTCCGGGCCGCTTCATCCAACAATACCGCCGAACCAAAGTATGACATGCTGGTAAGCAGTATGACTAATATCGCCCACAACTCACTTGTGTTCTACTCGTGCACAACATCAACGCATAAAACCTAGGCTCGGATGCCACTATTGGGGAACGTAGTAATTTCAAAAAATGTCCTACGCACACGCAAGATCATGGTGATGCATAGCAACGAGAGGGAAGAGTGTTGTCCACGTACCCTCGTAGACCGAAAGCGGAAGCGTTAGCACAACGCGGTTGATGTAGTCGTACGTCTTCACAGCCCGACCGATCAAGCACCGAAACTACGACACCTCTGAGTTCTAGCACACGTTCAGCTCGATGACGATCCCCGAACTCCGATCCAGCAGAATGTCGGGGAAGAGTTCCGTCAGCACGACGGTGTGGTGACGATCTTGATGTTGTACTATCACAGGGCTTAGCCTAAGCACCACTACAATATTATCGAGGACTATGGTGGACGGGGCCCCGCACACGGCTAAGAGATCAATGATCAACTGTTGTATCTATGGGGTGCCCCCTGCCCCCGTATATAAAGGAGCAAGGGAGGGAGGCGGCCGGCCTAGGAGAAGGGCGCGCCAAGGGGGGAGTCCTACTCCCACCACGAGTAGGACTCCTCCTTCCCTTGTTGGAGTAGGAGAGAAGGAAAGAGGGGGAGAGGAACAAGGAAAAGTGGGCTGCACCCCTTGTCCAATTCGGACCAGAGGGGGGGGGGGGGCGTGCGCCTCCTTCCTTTTGGCCTCTCTCCTCTATTCCCGTATGGCCCAATAAGGCCCATATACTCCCCGGCGAATTCCCGTAACTCTCCGGTACTCTGAAAAATACCCGAATCACTCGGAACCTTTCCGATGTCCGAATATAGTTGTCCAATATATCGATCTTTACGTCTTGACCATTTCGAGACTCCTCGTCATGTCCTCGATCTCATCCGGTACTCCGAACTCCTTCGGTACATCAAAACTCATAAACTCATAATATAACTATCATCGAAACCTTAAGCATGCGGACCCTACAGGTTCGAGAACAATCTAGACATGACCAAGACACGTCTCCGGTCAATAACCAATAGCAGAACCTGAATGCTCATATTGGCTCCCACATATTCTACGAAGATCTTTATCGGTCAGACCGCATAACAACATACGTTGTTCCCTTTGTCATCAGTATGTTACTTGCCCGAGATTTGATCGTCGGTATCTCAATACCTAGTTCAATCTCGTTACCGGCAAGTCTCTTTACTCGTTCCGTAATACATCATCCTGCAACTAACTCAGTGGTTGCAATGCTTGCAAGGCTTAAGTGATGTGCGTTACCGAGAGGGCCCAGAGATACCTCTCCGACAATTGGAGTGACAAATCCTAATCTCGAAATATGCCAACCCAACAAGTACCTTCGGAGACACCTGTAGAGCACCTTTATAATCACCCAATTACGTTGTGACGTTTGGTAGTACACAAAGTGTTCCTCCGGTAAACGCGAGTTGCATAATTTCATAGTCATAGGAACATGTATAAGTCATGAAGAAAGCAATAGCAACAAACTAAACGATCAAGTGCTATGCTAACGGAATGGGTCAAGTCAATCACATCATTCTCCTAATGATGTGATCCCGTTAATCAAATGACAACTCATGTCTATGGTTAGGAAACATAACCATCTTTGATCAACGAGTTAGTCAAGTAGAGGCATACTAGTGACACTCTGTTTGTCTATGTATTCACACATGTATTATGTTTCCGGTTAATACAATTATAGCATGAATAATAAAAATTTATCATGATATAAGGAAATAAATAATAACTTTATTATTGCCTCTAGGGCATATTTCCTTCACAATGCTCCCCAAGAAGCCACTAGGGCCACCGTATTCTCCTCACGCCCTCACACAATGCGAGATGCCGTGATTCCACTATTGGTGCCCTTAAAGACGGCGACCAAACCTTTATAAACAAGGTTGGGGCTATCTCCACAACTCAATTGGAGGCTCCCAATGATACCACAGAGCTTCACCACAATGGAATGTCGCTCCGAGGTGACCTCAACCGTCTAGGGTGCTCAAACACCAAAGAGTAACAAGATCCGCAAGGGATTAGTGGGGGGGAATCAAATTTATCTTGGTGGAAGTGTAGATCTGGGCCTTCTCAACCAATCCCTGAAGAATCAACAAGTTTGATTGGCTAGGGAGAGATATCGGGCGACAATGAGCTTTGGAGCAACAATGGAGCTTGGGGGAAAAGAGGTAAGTCAACTTGGAGAAGAATACCTCCTTTTATAGTGGGGGAACCAATCCAACCGTTACCCCCCATTCGGCCCGCTCAGAGCAGTACTACTGCTGGGGGTAGCGGTACTACTGCTGGCTGTCGCAGTATTACCGCTCCCCCTCGCGGTACTACCGTGTAGACTATGGGAGACCAGAGGCGGAGCGAGATCTAGACCCAGGGCGGTACTAGCAGCGGTGGTAGGGGCGGTACTACCGCTCGTGAGCGGTACTACCACCTCTACTATCAGTGCCAGTGGCGCACAACCCGACACGAGAGGCGACACTTTCGAGTCGAGGCGGTAATAGCATACCACTTCAACGGCACTACAGCTGAGAGCCCCCTGGCGGTACAACCGCTAGGCAACGGTATTTGATACATCTCCGACGTATCTACTTTTCCAAACACTTTTTCCCTTGTTTTGGACTCTAACTTGCATGATTTGAATGGAACTAACCCGGACTGACACTGTTTTCAGCAAAATTACCATGGTGTTATTTATGTGCAGGAACAAACGTTCTCGGAATGACCTGAAACTTCACAGAGTGACTTTTTAGAATATATGAAAAATACCTGCAAAAGATGAAGGCCAGGGGGCCCACCACCTGCCCACGAGGGTGGGGGCGCGCCTGCCCCCCTAGGGCGCGCCCCCTACCTCGTGGGCCCCCTGTTGCCTCTCCGACTCCAACTCCAACTCCATATATTGAGTTTCGGGAGAAAAAAATCAGAGAGAAAAATCATCGCGTTTTACGATACAGAGCCGCCGCCAAGCCCTAAAACCTCTCGGGAGGGCTGATCTAGAGTCCGTTCGGGCCTCCGGAGAGGGGAATCCGTCGCCATCGTCATCATCAACCATCCTCCATCACCAATTTCATGATGCTCACCGTCGTGCGTGAGTAATTCCATCATAGGCTTGCTGGACGGTGATGGGTTGGATGGGATCTATCATGTAATCGAGTTAGTTTTGTTAGGGTTTGATCCCTAGTGTCCACTATGTTCTGAGATTGATGTTGCTATGACTTTGCTATGCTTAATGCTTGTCACTAGGGCCCGAGTGCCATGATTTCAGATCTGAACTTATTATGTTTTCATCAATATATGAGTGTTCTTGATCCTATCTTGCAAGTCTATAGTCACCTATTATGTGTTATGATCTGTTAACCCCGAAGTGACAATAATCGGGATACTTACCGGTGATGACCGTAGTTTGAGGAGTTCATGTATTCACTATGTGTTAATGCTTTGTTCCGGTTCTCTATTAAAAGGAGGCCTTAATATCCCTTAGTTTCCGTAAGGACCCCGCTGCCACAGGAGGGTAGGACAAAAGATGCCATGCAAGTTCTTTTCCATAAGCACGTATGACTATATTCGGAATACATGCCTACATTATATCAATGAACTGGAGCTAGTTCTGTGTCACCCTAGGTTATGACTGTTACATGATGAACCACATCCGGCATAATTCTCTATCACCGACCCATTGCCTACGAGTTTTCCATATATTGTTCTTTGCTTATTTACTTTTCCGTTGCTATTTCTATCATCACTACAAAATACCAAAAACATTACTTTTACTACTATTACCATTTGCTACCGTTATCACTACTATCATATTACTTTGATACTAAACACTTTGTTGCAGGTATTAAGTTTCCAGGTGTGGTTGAATTGACAACTCAGCTGCTAATACTTGAGAATATTCTTTGGCTCCCCTTGTGCCGAATCAATAAATTTGGGTTGAATACTCTACCCTCGAAAACTGTTGCGATCCCCTATACTTGTGGGTTATCAAGATTATTTTCTGGCGCCATTGCCAGGGAGCATAGCTCTATTCTTTGAGTCACTTGGGATATATATCTGCTTATCATTATGAAGAACTTGAGAGATCCAAAAACCAAGATCTATCCCTCGACTACGAGGGTAGGTAAGGAACTGCCATCTAGCTCTGCACTTGATTCACCTTCTGTTATGAGTAAGTTTTCGACACCTACACCTGCTTCTACTATTTGTTCTGATATGTTGCATGTTATTGATGATGCCACTTCTGCTATGCATGATACTTATGATGAAACTACCTCTATGCCTGATACTACTGTGCCACTTAGTGATTTTCTTGATGAACAACTTGCTAGGGCTAGTGAAATTGAAAATATTGAATCTGATGATACTGATGAAAGTGATGATGAAGAATCACTTGTTATTCCTAAGGGTTATGTCTTTGACCAAGAAGCTTCTTTAGCTATTTTAGCTTGCCAAAATAGAAATGAACTCAAAAGATTATTAGCTAAATGGAGTAAGCAATCTCTAAATGCTAGAATGAAACCTGACCCTGCTTTTGCTACTTCACCTATTGTGACGCCCGGATAATCAAGCTACACTAAACCTCTGCTAATGAATCCACGTCACCACGATTACTGTTGTTAAACTGGCGTTGATTCGAAACCGGTCCAATTCAAATTCAAAGTCACGGCAAACAATAAAAGTTTTCAAACAGTAAAACAAAAATGTTGGTGATGTCCCATAAAACTCCTAAGTAATTATCATGTTGAAACCAACCTCGTTTTAATTCCCAAATTGCCCCTGGTAATTAATTAATAGGATCGGCATCAAAATATTCCACCTTTTGAATTTCTAAAATTATTTAAACATTTTCGAATGCTCTGAAACCTTTTGCGCAACACCCCAATATTATGCTAGATTTATGTGCAAGATTTCACATTTAACAAACATCAAATATTAGCAAAACAAAATACAAAACAGAGGAGAAAAATACAAACTAGAAAAGTAATAATAAAAAGAAAGGAATAGCCGGGGCACTGTGTCCTTGGCCCATCACCTCTACTACTCCTGGCCCAGCCCACTATCACCTCGTCCTTGACCTCCAGTTCACATGGACGCGTTGGACGCACACGCAGCGTCCATGGCGTGGATCCTCCACACGTCGAGCATCCGACCGACCCCGGCGTGGATAAGGGTACCACCGGCCGCCTCATCCCCTCCCACAAACCCTAACACCGCTCACTTTCCCCCTCGCTTCGATTTCTTCTTCCCCTACGAGGAACCGAGCCGCCGTTGCCATGGGTTTCCTTGCCCGCGCGGTCACCGTCATTGCCATCGCCCGAGGACTTGTCCTTCTTGACCATCTGCATCGCCTACGTCGTCTACGAGACCGGATCGCGCCTGCATCGACACTACCACCGGATTGGTCGTTGTCTTCCTCGTCGGCCGCCGCACAGCCTCATCATCGGTTCGTCGTCTCCAAGGCATCCCCGAGCCCACTGACTTGCCCTACAACCCCGATGTGAGCTCCTCTCCCGATCCCCCCTTTTTCCCGTGCTCATACGCGTCCCTAGCCCCGATTTCATTCGCTAGCCGCTGCCCTCTGTTGCCACCGCCGTCCCCGAGCTCGTCCATGGCCGCGCCGTGATGCGCACATCCTACTCATGGCCGCGAGCCCATCGTCCCGACGTTGAGCTGCGCCCTGCGCACGCGTAGCCGCGCCCTGGCCTCGCCACCGCCGTCCCCGTACCTCGCGTGCTCCTCTCCTGCTTGGCCGCGCCCCGGCAACCGCGCGCCACCCCCACTAGCCGTGCTAAGCTTGCCCGCTCGACCCCGCGAGTTGCTTCCCCGCCAGTGCCCTGGCACCACTCACGCCCGCCTGCTGTCGTGTGCGCTGTTGCCGGCCGCCTGCGAGCGCGCTCACCGCAGCCCTACGCCGACCGTGTCCACCACGTCCAGCCAGCACCCGCGCGGCCCCGCGCTCGCCTGCTCGTGCGTGGCCGTGCCCATGCCCTTCCGCTGCAGCCTCTGCCGCCACACACGCACCCACTTGCCCCTGCCGCCGTGCCGCCGCCTCGCTCCTGCTGCATCGCTGCCCCGAACGCCGCTGCTTGCTGTAATGCTGCTGCCCCTCTTATTCCGGCATTCTGCAGTTCAGTCCACATATGATACACTTATTCCATTTGATATCAATGCATACATATGTAGTGTAGCTCCTTGCT